>NC_069499.1:1379722848-1379892848 GCF_027579735.1 Bombina bombina | reverse complement strand
TTATTGGATACATTGATTGGTAAGACAAAGTGATATTTCTCTGCCATTGGTCTTTATGCTGGTAGTTTGCTTTCTCTTAGCAGCAGCATAATACAGTGAGAGGACTGGTCTATTTCTTATATTCAGTTGCTGACATCATTGATTGGGAACATTTTACTATGGATATAGGTGACTGTTTGCCTCAGAGTGTGTACTGAATGTTGATTGTTGATACTTGTGATTAATATATTTTAGAGTAAATTCTTAGTGCTTGTCTCATACTTTATACTTTTTTTAGTAATTGTCAAGCAACAGATTAGAGTAACCAAAACTATTACCTGATCTAAAAAGGTAACAGCACCACCAATCTTGTTAAAAGCTTCTCCAAACGTCCAGACAACTTCTGGGCCTCAGCCCATATTCATGTCATGTCAAAGGCTGAGGCCTGAAATGTTGTCCAGATGTTTAGAGTCTTTGGCAAATAAAGAGGCTTTTAACAAGATTAGTGGGGCTGCTACCTTTTTGTATTTTGCACTTGAAAATCTAAAGGTTGTGAGGCAAAACCCTGGTAGATTGTACATCACATAAAGTCACACAGGTGATAGAATTAATTGTCATAACTATTACTATTTGTTAACACTACACAATTCATCCCCAATAGGCAGCACCTAATCATTTTTATAGCTGCATCTTATCTGTGCAAGAGATTGGCATATAAGAGTTAATGTTTTTAATATGGAGTCCCTCCTCCTCCTTTAAGCGTTCTAGACTTGTGCATGGCCTAAAATTTGTTTTGGTTCGGATCGATTCAGATGTTTTCAAATTTTCGGTTCGGATTGATTCGAATTTGGAAAAATTCGAATGAATTCGTTTCGGATTCGTTTCGTATTCATTCGGATTCGAATAAATTTGGCTGGATTCGGTTCGGTTCGATTCGGAAATTCGGAATTTCGGTATGTGTTAGGTGGGATGTGCTGTGTATTAGACTAGTATTATGTACTGTATATTAGGTGTAACCCATAGCAGAGTGATATAACCTAATATACTGTACAATACTAGTGTAATCCATGGCCATCCGAATGTAACGAATAAATCCGAACTAATTCAGATTTATTCGGTAGATGCGGTACTACCGTAATTCGGAAATTCGAATCGATCCGAATCTCCGAATTTAACAAATTCGTCCGAATTTCGATTCGGAACGAATCGAAACGCACATGTCTAAAAGTGACACAATAATGTTTTATAAATCTTCAGGAACTGATAATTGCATATTTTATATACATAAAATAGCTCTTTATACTAAGCGCCCTTATATTTTACCCTCTTGGTTCTATATTTCCTGTTCTCTATTAGGTCTGTGGGGTTTGGGGATCCCACTTCCCTAATAAGTAATTTTGGGGCAGCATAGTGAGCTAAGATAAGTTAAATATGTCAGGGAGCTCAGTGATAACAGTTGTAGCCTACCCACTATTCACACTCCTCACAGTGTGTGAAAAAATCGTTAAACCAAGAAAAAAGGGGGTGTGGGTGGCGCCACTGAAGGCTAACTGTATAACAGATCAAATAAAATCAAATAAATAATATTAATAGTATAATATCAATGTTGTAAATTGATTGCGATCCAATGCATAAAAGAGGTAATAAAATGCCCCTTTGGGTCTATACACAAGGTAATAACTATCAGTATAGATAAATGGATAAATCACGGGGCTGGGTTATAACAACAAATACTAGTAGGACTCCTATGTAGCTAAAACACACTCAGCTGAAAAATTGTGATACAAATAATGGGGTGTTGAATAAAACTAGTTTAATAAAGGTACATTTACTAATAAAACATTTTATCACAGGACATTCAGACACATATAGCTATAATAGCACCGGTGCTAACAAACTTTAAAAACCTTAATAGAACAATGTTAAATTCATATGAGACTAAAAGTTAATAACGATAATACTAGCTAAGAATAATAAATAAAGAGCTAAATGCATACAAAAAAGGCTCAAAAATAAACCCAAAAATGCAATAAAATGGACATAAGAAAACGTTGTCAAGGAACCTAATACAGCAGCATTTTTCAAAGTCTATTTGGATACCTCTGCTGCGTGAGCACTAGTAATGGTTCTATTTGATACTGTTCCGGACCAGGGTTATAATGTTGCAACATACAGTGAGTATTTTATTACCTCTTTTATGCATTGGATCGCAATCAATTTACAACATTGATATTATACTATTAATATTATTTATTTGATTTTATTTGATCTGTTATACAGTTAGCCTTCAGTGGCGCCACCCACACCCCCTTTTTTCTTGGTTTAACGATTTTTTCACACACTGTGAGGAGTGTGAATAGTGGGTAGGCTACAACTGTTATCACTGAGCTCCCTGACATATTTAACTTATCTTATCTGTACTATCTCACAGGTCAGGTTTGAACTCGGTGATTCACAATATAGATTTTAATATAGACTGTATTAATTATTTTAAATTCCGATACTCCCCAATCTAAAGTCCTTAGATTAGACAATGGAATTGTTTAAGACCAGAGATAATATATTAAACCTAATTGTAGAATCCATTAATAATGACAATCAATCTGGAGATTCTGAAGGGACTGATGGGACCCAGAATTGTAATAACTTAAATTTAGAAAATCTTGAGGGACTATTGATGAAAGAACTTAAAATTAGCACCGAGCTAAAATTTATGGAAAAATATGTATCTTTGAATATGGTCCCTAGAGGCCTACGTCTCAAAAGACTGTACTTTTGAATTAAATGAGGTACATAAAGAGGAATGGTATGAGATTCTGGAAAAAGCCTCCTTGGATTTGATTAAAGTCATTATTAAAGCCAGAACATTAGCAGTAAAAAATATTAATGAAGACATAACGAAATTAAAGAATTTCCTAGAGAGCAAGAAAAAAGAGATTGCAAAAGATAAAGAGAGAGAACTTATTGGTAAACTACAAGAACTTAAGGGTGATATATTAAAAACCAAATGGCACAAGTATCGGAGAGATCAGGGAGATTACAATTTAGAACCAACTAAAAATGTGGACAATATGAATGTGATCAATAATGCATCCCTGTTTAGTAAAAGGAAGGATGACAAGGAAATAGTGGGAGAACGAGATTCAGAATCAAATAGACTTTCGAATCAAGAAGAGAGGAGAACTAATCCCCATGAAAATAATATTGGGAACTCCCTTGGGGAAGAGAGTAGAAGAGAGTATAGGGGAAATATAGAACAGTGGAAAGGTGATTATGACAATAGGAATTATAAACATAGATACTCTAATTATAGAGACAATAAGGGCCAATATCACGAAAAATGGGAACCTAATTATATGGGATATTCCAACCAACGTACACCCTATAGAGGTTATAATAACTATCATCCCAGATCCAATAGAATACATCAGTCAAACGTGAGGTATGAGAGAGAATATCATAATGGTAACGAAAACCATTATAGAAATTCGTGGAGAGGAAATAACTATAAGGGTTGGAATCAGAGAGAAACATACAATGAGAGAGGGGGGTATAATAGAAATGATCAATGGAACCAATCCAATAAGAATTTAGAACATAAACAAGTTAAACAACAACAGCAACGAGAGAATTGGAGAATACCAACCCATAATAGATACGAGACACTAGAAAATGACCAAAACGACTATCAAACCACTCAACCTAGCACCTCCAAGAAAGATTTTTTAGATGTAGGCAGGGAGAGAACCCACGATCCTCCAAAAGGAAAAAGGAGAAGAGAGGGAACAGAGGGAGAGGAAAGGGAAGATTAATACCTGAAGATGATATGCTTGAAACAGAAACTGAGGTCAAAACTAAAGGAATTTTTAATATTAGTAATGTTCCACTAACGAAAGAACAAGAATTAATATTGAGCAAAGGTTTGACATTTGCCCCTTCATCTAAAATGAATAAATTTGAACATCTTATTAATATAAATCAATTTATCAGAAAATTGACCCTGAAAAAATATTTTATTAAAAATCCAGTATTAAGAAATAGTTTAGAAGAGAAAAAAGAGCCAGCACCAAAATGTTATATACAGACAGAGTTCAGGAAACAATCAACTTTTTTCCCCAGTCATGAAAAAGGGAACTATATTGAGTCTTTTGAGAAACTAGTGAAAAAAGATTTAGACGAATTAGATATAACAAACACTAAAAATATTAAATGGAATTTGTCCCTTAAAGAAAAAAGTGTATTAAATGAATTACAGAATAGGAAAGATCTGGTGATAAAGCAAGCGGACAAGGGTGGAGGGATAGTTATCATGAGCAGCACTTATTATTTAGAAGAAGCACAGAGGATATTGAATGACACTACTACATATAGAAAACTGAATGGGGACCCTGGGGATACTTATCTCAAACAGTTGGAAATACTTTTGAATGATGCCAAATCGACAAAATTAATTAATGACTCTGAATATGATTTCCTACTAGTAAAAAATTTTAGGACACCAATTTTTTATTTTCTCCCAAAGGTCCATAAGGACCTAGAGAGACCACCAGGGCGACCCATAATATCTGGGATTGAAAGTATTACATCGAATTTGTCGCAATACATAGATTATTTCCTGCAGGGCTATGTGAAACAACTCCCCTCCTTTTTATTAGATTCAACACATTTTTTAAATGAAATTGAAACAGTGAAATGGGAACAAAATATGATTCTAGTTACATGTGACGTTAGTGCGTTATATACTAATATTGATCATAATTTAGGCTTAAGAGCAATAGAATCCTACTTACAAAAAGACGAAAATATGTTGACACAACAAGGAAAATTCATTTTGGAGTGCATTGGATTTATTCTAAACAAAAACTACTTTAAATTTGACGAAAAATATTATTTGCAAACAAAGGGAACGGCTATGGGCACAAGGTTCGCACCCAGTTATGCGAATTTGTTCATGGGGATCTTCGAGGATGATTTCATTGGGAGATCTCCATGGGGTGCGAACCTTGTGCTCTATAGGCGATATATAGATGACATGTTTATTATTTGGAGAGGGGACTTTGAACTATTGGACCAATTTATTGAGGATATGAACAATAATAGCTATGGTTTAACTTTTACGTATGAATATAGCTCGAATAAAATAAGTTTTTTAGACATAGAAATTGAAATAATGGCTGGAGGACTAGTAACTAGGACCTTTTTTAAAAAAGTGGATACCAACAATTATATAGATGCAGGGAGTAATCACCTTGAAACTTGGAAAAAGAACATACCCAAAGGGCAGCTATTAAGAGTAAGAAAGAACTGCACAAGATCTGAAGAATATGATAGCCAATCAAAGACCATTATTAATAGATTTAAACAGAAAGGATATGACAGTAAGAATATAGAGAAACTGGCGAATGATATTAAAAAAGTTGACAGAAAAGATCTACTAAAAAAGAAATACCAACGAGGAAGAAAGAACTTTAATGATACGAATAATGAAGAATTAAATATACCAATAATAACCACTTTTTCGTCACAACACAAACTTTTTAAGAAAGTGGTCAACAAACACTGGCACTTATTATTAAAAGACCCCCTTATTGGCCCGAGTATAAGTAGAAACCCTAGATTTATCTACAAAAAAGCTCAAAACTTCAAAAATTTATTAGCACCCAGCGAATTTAAAAAGAATAAAGTTTCAATGATTGATAAGAGGATTAAAGACCTGGAAGGGAATATAATAGAGGGATTTTATCCATGCCATTCATGTAAATCCTGTAAATACAGCAGTAAACTGAAGGGTCTAGAATCAAACAAAACAGGAAAAATATATAAAATTAATGGGATTATTAGATGTTCAGATGAAAATGTAATCTACGCTATTAAATGTGATTGTAATCTTTTATACTTTGGCCAAACAAGTAGAAAACTTAGAGACAGGATTCGTGAGCATATTTTAAGTATTGAAAACCATAGGAAAGATACAACACTATATAAACATTTTGATGAAAAACATCAGGGAAATCTAAACTGCATGAAATACTGGGGAATAAAAAAAGTGTATGTTGATGGGAGAAGGGGTAATATGGAGAGTAAGCTCCTAAGGCAAGAAGCAGAGCTAATCTATAATTTTGGCACATTACATCCATCAGGGTTAAATAGTGAACTAGATCTGAATAGATTGATCTGATCTGATTAATGGTAAGCTATCTTTGACAATCAACACATTTTTAAAGTATATGTTTCAAACATATATTTTGAATACAATGACCATCAAATCCCCCAATATAATATTTCCATATTTTTAGATATTGTTATACATTTTTATATGTATATATATTAATTTTATTTTTTAATTTTCTAATTTTCTATTTTTATTCTCCCAATTGGTCTGTTTTTAATCCTTATCCTTTTTAGCTGTTTCAACTTTTTTATAAGACTCCCCATCTCTTTTTATAGAAAAAATTTTTTTTTATATAAAAACATTTTTATAAAAACATTTTAAACAAATGAAATAAATGATATTCAAAATATCAATGCTGTAATACAATGCGATTAAATGTTTGTATTATATCAATTTTAAAGCTTAGGTTTGTGATAAGGTATTAGTTCTCTATTAATATATAGACCAATGTGTATTTCACATTAAAATGGGTTTTGAGGTGATATAGCCAATAATATGCCCCTTATAGATTAGTCTTTGAAGTCTAAAAAATAAAAAATAATATTTTTTCACATTGAAAATATTAAATATATATATATATATGTACATATTCCAAATAGATATTCCACTAAATAAATTTCTCTGCTCTTCAAATAATTCAAATAATTTAAATGGTGAGAAATGAAACCTGCTTGTTTTTAGGAAAAATTATATCCCATTTACTAATGAATTAGATTCTGCTATTTTTATATATTTTTTGTATATGTATATGTTTTGTAATATAGTGATTGACTTTGACAATTAGGAATAGAAAAAATTCTTCAACAAACGAATAAGGAGAAGGAGATTAAGGGATAAATGAAGCCACTATGAAAGTAATTAACTTGATGATGTTTGTAACTTAACCAATAAGGGGTTAATTTTGCAGCCTTTATTAGGAGATGAAGACATGGGAACAGTCATCTTGACAAAGGCCTAAAGCCGATACGCGTGGATTGTACTGATTCCCTAAAACACCTGTGAGAGTGTTTGCAAGAGCTACTGAGCTCCCAGAACCGTACCATCAAGCCAGGATCAATAGCTTGAACCGACCAGGCAAGGAGGAAGGCTGATTGGTTGAACGGTAGGAGCGGGTTTTTTCAAAAAAGTGCGCGCACTGAGTTCCTATACGACTACCGACGGATCAGAAGGAATTCCCTTACGGCATCAGCAAATACTTAGAGCGGCCAGCTACATCGTCTAATTCATCTAAGTGAAAGTTCCAATTGCTAAGAAGTTAACCTGGTGGTTATTCAACCCCGAGACTGGTCTGTGGTTTCTCAAGTAAGTGAAAACCGTCAATTCAAAATCCAGCATTATTTCTGTGACTTAATTCCAGTTTGATATAAAGCCACAAATTCGTTACAAAGTTACAAACATCCAAAAAAGAGTCCGGGTTATTTAAAGACTCATGTGACACAATCACTTTACTCACTGTATGTTGCAACATTATAACCCTGGTCCGGAACAGTATCAAATAGAACCATTACTAGTGCTCACGCAGCAGAGGTATCCAAATAGACTTTGAAAAATGCTGCTGTATTAGGTTCCTTGACAACGTTTTCTTATGTCCATTTTATTGCATTTTTGGGTTTATTTTTGAGCCTTTTTTGTATGCATTTAGCTCTTTATTTATTATTCTTAGCTAGTATTATCGTTATTAACTTTTAGTCTCATATGAATTTAACATTGTTCTATTAAGGTTTTTAAAGTTTGTTAGCACCGGTGCTATTATAGCTATATGTGTCTGAATGTCCTGTGATAAAATGTTTTATTAGTAAATGTACCTTTATTAAACTAGTTTTATTCAACACCCCATTATTTGTATCACAATTTTTCAGCTGAGTGTGTTTTAGCTACATAGGAGTCCTACTAGTATTTGTTGTTATAACCCAGCCCCGTGACTTATCCATTTATCTATACTGATAGTTATTACCTTGTGTATAGACCCAAAGGGGCATTTTATTACCTCTTTTATGCATTGGATCGCAATCAATTTACAACATTGATATTATACTATTAATATTATTTATTTGATTTTATTTGATCTGTTATACAGTTAGCCTTCAGTGGCGCCACCCACACCCCCTTTTTTCTTGGTTTAACAGCATAGTGAGCTATCTTTACTCTTTTTATTTTTTTCTTCCAATAAGGATTTTTACTAGCATCACCTATTTTTGCGCCGTTATCATAAATTTATCTCTTTGCACACATATATATATATATATATATATATAATATTTTCAATGTTTTTTTAAATTAAGGGGCATAACCTACATTTTTGTATCTGATGCCAAGATACATACATACTGGAAAGTGCTCAATAAACATAGCGCCAGATTACGCGTGGAGCGCAAACTTTTGCGTGTGAGTGATAGGGTGTTTATCACTGGTCTTTGCGCTTGTCGGGTTTACCGCTGGTATTACGAGTGGTAAATCGCTTTAGAGCAATCACAATTTATGCTACAATGATTACCGTGTCCTCAGAGCTCTGGTTAACTTTTTCGCAAAACTAAGTTGCACAAAACACATCAAAAATACATTACAAAGTACAGTAACACTCAGAATAACACCATCTAATAAAAATGATTTAAAAAAAATTGCACACAAACGTTATAAAGGCTAAAAGATATGAGGTCTTAGGTGTAAGAAGAAAAAAAAGGCAGGTAAAAGGCTGTAACAAAGAGATACATACATGTACATATCTAGAGAATTATATGTATGTGTGTGTGTATAGATATATATATATATATATATATACTGTATATATATATATATATGCCTATGTATGTGTACAGATGTATGTATGTATTTATATGTATATATATGTAATTACATATATAGAAGTGCATTGGAGTCCTTTGCTGTTAACGGGACAGTCAACACCCTAATTTTTGTTGTTTAAAAAGAAAGATAATCCTTTTATTACCCATTCCCCAGTTTTGCATAACCAACACTGTTATACAAATACACTTTTTACCTCTGTGATTACCTTCTATCTAAGCCTCTGCAAACTGCCTTCTTATTTCAGTTCTTTTGACAGACTTGCATTTTAGCCAATCAGTGCTCACTCCAGGGTAACTTCACGTGCATGAACTCAATGTTATCTATATGAAACACATGAACGAATGCCCTCTAGTGGTCAAAATGCATTCAGATTAGAGGCAGTCTTCAAAGTCTAAGAAATTAGCATATGAATCTCCTAGAATTAGCTTTCAATTAAGAATACAAAGAGAACAAAGCAAAAATGGCAATAAAACTAAATTGGAATATTACATTCCCTATTTAAATCCCTTTAAGTAGATGAAAACATGTAAAAGCATATTTATGCAATATGTATTTACTGTTAATATTTGACATTCCAATGTTCTACACATAGCAGAATATGTTCCAAGTATTTATAAATAGATATTCCTATATATATCTGTATAAATCTATACCTACAGTATATATAATCATATATACATAGTCAGAGTAAACCAACACCTGGCATCAGTGTTATCGGTATACCAAAGAACAGGCAACACAGGATCCAAACAAAAAGAGCCTATATAAGCATAAAACAAATGTGAACAAATAGGGCCTTAACCCATAACTTTTTTGTTTGAACAGGAACCATTATCAAATGGAGGCCGTAACAGACATAAGGGTGAATACAACAAACCCTCTCTTATATACCCCTAGAAGTGATTACCTTAGTGTGTTCTAATGCCATCCGTGATTATGAGCGCACAAAATCATTGCAGACACAGCATGTGCAGCTAGAGCGCCAAATGATGACATCATCATACGTTGCCAATGTAAACATAGGCAGCGTGGACGGAGTCATGGAAACAAAATAAACATTGTAGTGCCGTGTGATGCTTACAGCGTGTCAGATCACAGGATGGAGGCATACAAAAACAGCGCAGTGCAAAGAGAAAACATATATATATATATATACTGTGTATATATATAGGTATAAATATTTATTGTAGCAAAAAAAATCAGATATATAAATAGAACATATTTTTGTATGTGAATTATATTGGAATAGAAAATATTAATATTTTCATGTCTGGTTAGCGCACATGAGAATAAGCGATCGAGTTTGCACAAGAGTAGGGTGTAAGGTTTTTTCCCACTTTTTTTTCATTGACTTCTATGGGGGAATACGTGAACGTGCATGCAATATTGTAAGTTCGTCTTTTTGCACTTGTCGGTATAGCGCATGAGTGAAAACAGTTCCCTTTCAACTCATAATACAAGTGAAACTCCACGATCACGAAAAGTGTAACTTCTAGCGCAGTTAACGCTCGAGCGGGTTAACTTGTAATCTGGCACTAAGTATTTCAAAAGCGCATTTCTTAGGCTGTAGAAACCTATTCTTATTGTACATAAAAAAATGTATAAACAGTCCATATCCAATTAGGTACAAATTGCAAATTTACACTATTCCATACAAAACGTTCTCAAAATATGCTGTAAAAAAAACCTATTCAATATAGACATTTTAACACGTACTTCAGGTAAACCGTAATTTAAGTTTAAATTGTAAACAAAATGTCACAATTTGAAGGTTTCTGAATAATTTTTATTGTGAAATGAGTCTTGCAGCATTGGCAAGTAGGCTTAACAAACAGGGGTGTTTCTTGGGGGTATATCTGGTTTCCTCATAACTGGTATTGATATGATCTAAGAATATTACACCTGCAGGTCTCACAATTTCAGCTTGCTGAATGTAGGCCAGTGAGTTTGTTTCAAAATACGTAATTTGCTTATAGTCCCTTTGCTACCCCATAGGTAATATTTTTCAGATGTGCACTTCGCACATGCAGGGCAGAGTTAGTTTTAGTGGTTTTGTTGTAAATTCTAAAATACAGCTGTAAAATGTAGTGCTTTTTAAGACCTGACATAAACCATGATTATTATTAGTATAGCACATAACTACATGAAGAACTCCCCTAAGGCTTAGCGCACGTTCTCCTTAGTGCACCATTAGCTTAGTGCTCAAGTGACATTTGGCACGACTTTTACTGTGCACCCCCATAAAAGCATATTGTTTGAGGGATTTGGCCCACCAGCGTTATTCAACATGCAGATGTTAGTGCACCCTTGACTATCTCTTAAACATTACAAAATGACTTTAGCTATTGATTGCACTCAAGCAATGTTAATGCATAACAGAAATAATATTTTTGCGCTCTGTTTGTACTGTAGCCCAATATGAGTAAAATACATGCAAATGATTTGTTTACTATTCTTGGACAATTTTGCCACCTATAGATGCCATAAGCACATAAGAGCAGCGATTTTTAGCTAATGTTTTATGAACCCTCTCAAAAGCCAGTAACATACATGACAGTGAATTAACCCCTTAGATGCCAGAATATTGCAGCAGAAGTGGTTTATTAACTCTTTAGATCACAGTAGAACACCAATTCAGTTTCATAAAGCACTCATTTTAACATTTTCAGATGCCATACAGATACATACAAAACACAGATTTTGTTTTTTCAAACCCTTTAAGATACAAATAACATGTCAGTGAGTTTTAGCCCATTAGATACCAGTAACCCACAGTAGTGTGTCAGTACCACACACAGCAGGGATTTTTTAGCCTTTATAGAAGCACATAAAACACACACAGCAGGGTTTTTTTTTACCTTCTTATTTTATTTATTTATTTTTTAATTGAGGTTTACCATACAATACAATGCAAATAAGTTACAATGCAATACATTGATATATATTCATAAGGTTACATACAATAATGGTTCTATCATCTCGTAATTTTATACATTAAAGGATAATAAAAGAGATGCGTATCACATTGTTTATCAACATTCAGGTCATGTATCACAGCATATCAGTTTTACTTTCTTTAGATACCAAGAACATACATAGCTGTATTTTTTTAGCCTCTTAGATGTCAGTAACACACATAACAGTGCTGTTTCTTCTAACCAAATTAGATGCCAGCTTCACATGAATAAAGCAGCGTTTTTTAACCGCTAGCCTTACAGGTCCCACGACTCGATGCAGGTGATTCAAGGTCACCCAATCCAGACATTGAATCTGGAGTGCTGTAGCAGCGGTGGATCAAACCACAAAATGCAATGCAAAAAACAGAAGGTACAGGCACTGCAAAGTGTGTTTAAAATAAAATCAACACTTTATTGGTTATCTTTAAAAATACAATATATATTCAGACATGGTGGCAGTACAGAGGGTAGCTGGGTGTTATGCGCCCTCTAGTGGTACTTCATAGAGTCTGGGAACAAGCACCACTACAGGGTGCGAAGCGCGTCAGACTGCTACCCTCTGTGCTGCCACCATGTCTGGATATGGATTGTATTTTTAAAGATAACCAATAAATTGTTGATTTTATTTTTAACACACTTTGCAGTGCCTGTACCTTCTGTTTTTTGCAGCGTTTTTTTAACCACCTTGCATGCCAGTAATAAGCAGCATTTGTAACTACCTTAGATACTAGTAATGTACAGATCAGTATTTTTAACTCCCTTAGTTGCCAGTAACAAACACATAACAGAGGGCTAGATTACAAGTGGAGCAAAAATAAATGTAGCGCCATTGAGCTCCAGGTACAGCAATTGCACTGCTATGTTTGCGTTGGTATTACAAGTTGAAAGTAAAATGTTAGCATGAGTGCAAAAGACTCAGGTGCGTTAACATCTGGAGGTTGGAAAACGCAACTTCACTAACTCCCTTTTCCTATAGACTTCTAAGGGGTAGGCTAAAAAAAGCCTTTTCTGTATTTCGCTCGAGCGCTAACCCAAAGGTGTGCTAGAGCTACTGCGCTAATGCCAAAGGTGCCTTAAGTATACTTGAAATATTATTCACTTCAAAGAAAATGTTCTTTTTATTTTTAAATATATATTTCTATATTTATCATATATTTTTGTATATGAAAATAACAAAATATATTTAAAAATAAAAATAACATTTTCTTCAAAGTGAAGAACATAGGTATGTCAAGTATTTCTATTAAAAAAACACAGGTACAAATCCAAAATTCTAAAATCCAAAAATTCTGAAATCCAAGCTTTAAAAAAATTGTATTATTTTTTTTAACAAAATGATCAAAAATGACTATTTTTCGCTGCCTGTAAGTCACAGTCTTCTCTGCCTGTGTTTTTTGTGTTCTAAAAGCAAATTAGAGTCTATATTTATTTAAAACAACAAATATTACCTTTCTGATTACAATACTGTATTAAATATATATATATATATATATATATATATACATATACAGTACATACACATATATACATACATACTTTTGAGCCCTTCCCAGTCAAACGCTGTGTCATGCACTATATCCCTTTTAAACACTTATGTTAAATATGTTTATATATGAGTGGAAGATTTTAAAATGTTTTACATGTGTTCTGTGAAACTTTTATTCTAGCCCTAATTCTTTACTTAAAGTCTCAAGTTGCAATAATATTTCTAGTGCTATTTTTTTAAAAAAAACAAAAAATAACTTTTAACTTGCAATATGAGCAGTTTAGCATGGTCACGATATCCACTGAAAGTATAGGGCGCACTAAAGGGATGTTAGCTGCGCTAAACATTCTCTGGTTATTTAATTTTACCATGGACTTGTAATATCAATTTGTAAACTAATCCTAGTGCGGTCAAGTGCGTGTGCTATCAATAGGGCTCAATTTGTAATTTGGGACGGAGATTTTGGTAACTAACTTCACTTACTGTTAGTAGCATGCACAACCAGCAGTGATTTTTTATTCCCCTGACATGACAGTAACATACAGCAGTGCTTTTTAAAAGGGAATTAAAAAGGGTAATTAAATGCTATGATGTATTAAAAGCAGATATTAGCCTGATAACAATATGTAAATATATATTTATTTAGTTGTTTAAATATTGAAGAAATAGGTATAATGTTTTAGCTTCTAGAATGTAATGGGTACTGCCATGTTGAATCCTAGAGGGCCGAATTATCATTGTGCGGACGGACATGATCCGCAATTACCGCCCCCTGCAGATTCGTGGCCAATCGGCCGCTAGCAGGGGGTGTCAATCAACCCGATCGTATCCAATTGGGCTGATTGCTGTCCGTGGCCTCAGAGGTGACAGACGAGTTAAGGAGCAGCGGTCTTAAGACCGCTGCTTCTTAATGCCTGTTTCCGGCGAGTCTAAAGACTTGTGCAGAAACAGCTGCATTCAGCTCCATTCGGGCCTTGATAAATCAGTCCCTAGGTCTTTTCCCTTCCCTTATCTAATCTCTTCTGCAAAATAAATTTAGGGACAAATATACACAAGCCACTAAAGTGTTCAAACAACAGCTACATGGAAATATGTTAAAGGGTCTTTCAATCCTATGAGATAGTTACATTATCAACTCATGCATAACTGGTACCAACAGGGGTATAACAAACAGGCTTTTAAATCTTGAATAATTAATCAAAATTAAAGTTTTATGATTCAGATAGGGCAAACAACTTTCCAATTTACTTTTATCATTAAGTTTGCTTTTGTTCTCTTGGTAATCTTTATTTAAAGCTAAACATAAGTAGACTCATATCTATCTACCTATCTATCTATCTATCTATCTATCTATCTATCTTATTTTATCTATCTTTTTAATCTATAACAATTCTGGTGTAGTCCCTTTAAATTGCAACAATAGCACTTAAAATAAGGTATAGCACTTGAAATATGGTGCTCAATTATGTGACTTGTTTCTTTTTCTTTATTTTAACCTTGGTTTGGTTTAGAGTTACTTAGTGGTAACATTTTAATTATATTTCAACAATAGTAATCTTTGTAAGATAACCAATAATAGTATTTTCTTTATAGTGAAAAATTCTTGTTTATTCTACTATTTACTCTATACTTACCTATATAAACTTGTATTTGTCGTGCTGCTATGTCTCGCCTAGATTATGAGTTTTGTGCTAAACAGGGTGCGACAATAACGCCAAAAAAATTGCGTTATTTCACTCTTCATAGCGCTGCCATTATGAGTTACTGAAAAGCCTCCTTGTGCTGTGTGTTATGCTCCATAACGCACAAAAGCCAAGGGCTGAGTTTACGTGCTTGTGCACGCTTTCCCCCATAGACATCAATGGGGAGAGAGTGGTAGAAAAAAAACTAACACCTGAAGTGCGGAATGGAGATCGCGGTAATGCAACCCCATTGATGTCTATGGGTAAAAGAAAGTTAGATTTAAACCTAACACCCTAACATAACCCCTAGTCTAAACACCCCTAATCTGATGCCCCCGACATCGCCAACACTAATAAAAGCTATTAAACCCTAATCCTCCACTCCCGTACACTAAAATTATTAACCCCTATTCCGTCACTCCCCGACATCCCCACCACTAAATAAAGTTATTAACCCCTAATCCGCCACTCGCCTGACATCGCCGACACTAAATAAATGCTATTAACCTCTAAGCAGCCGCTCCCTGACATTGCAGACACCTAAATAAACCTATTATCCCCTAACCCGCTGGCCCCTCCACATCGCAAAACACTAAATTAAACTATTAACCCCTAAACCTAACATCCCCCCTAGCTTTAAATAAAAATTACAATATAACTATCTTAAAATAAATAAAAACTTACCTGTGAAATAAAAAAAAACTAACCGCTAGATTTAGAGTTCTGCGGCCAAAGGGGTGCGTTAGCTACGCGTGCTTTTTTTCCCCCGCACCTTTTAAATACCGCTGGTATTTAGAGTTCACAGAAGGGCTGCGTTAGGCTCCAAAAAGGGAGCGTAGAGCATATTTACCGCCACTGCAACTCTAAATACCAGCGGTGCTTACGGACGCGGCCAACTTCAAAAACGTGCTTGTGCACGATTCCCCCATAGGAAACAATGGGGCTGTTTGAGCTGAAAAAAAACACCTGCAAAAAAAGCAGCATTCAGCTCCTAACGCAGCCCCATTGTTTCCTATGGGGAAACACTTCCTAAGTCTGCACCTAACACCTTAACATGTACCCCGAGTCTAAACACCCCTAATCTTACACTTATTAACCCCTAATCTGCCAACCCCGCTATCGCTGACCCCTGCATATTATTTTTAACCCCTAATCTGCCACTCCGTACACCGCCGCCACCTACGTTATCCCTATGTACCCCTAATCTGCTGTCCCTAACACCGCCGACCCCTATATTATATTTATTAACCCCTAATCTGCCGCCCCCAACGTCGCCGCCACCTACCTACACTTATTAACCCCTAATCTGCCGACCGGACCTCACCGCTACTATAATAAAGTTATTAACCCCTAATCCGCCTCACTCCCGCCTCAATAACCCTATAATAAATAGTATTAACCCCTAATCTGCCCTCCCTAACATCACCGACACCTAACTTCAAGTATTAACCACTAATCTGCCGACCGGACCTCACCGCTACTCTATTAAATTTATTAACCCCTAAAGCTAAGTCTAACCCTAACACTAACACCCCCCTAAGTTAAATATAATTTTTATCTAACGAAATAAATGAACTCTTAATAAATAAATTATTCCTATTTAAAGCTAAATACTTACCTGTAAAATAAACCCTAATATAGCTACAATATAAATTATAATTATATTGTAGCTATTTTAGGAGTTATATTTATTTTACAGGCAACTTTGTATTTATTTTAACCAGGTACAATAGCTATTAAATAGTTAAGAACTATTTAATAGCTACCTAGTTAAAATAATTACAAAATGACCTGTAAAATAAATCCTAACCTAAGTTACAATTAAACCTAACACTACACTATCAATAAATTAATTTAATAAACTACCTACAATTATCTACAATTAAACCTAACACTACACTATCAATAAATTGATTACATACAAATACCTACAAATAAATACAATTAAATAAACTAACTAAAGTACAAAAAATAAAAAAAGAACTAAGTTTCAAAAAAATTAAAAAATAATTTACAAACATTAGAAAAATATTACAAAAATTTTAAGCTAATTACACCTACTCTAAGCCCCCTAATAAAATAACAAAGCCCCCCAAAATAAAAAAATGCCCTACCCTATTCTAAAATACAAATAGAAAAGCTCTTTTACCTTACCAGCCCTTAAAAGGGCCTTTTGCGGGGCATGCCCCAAAGAATTCTGCTCTTTTGCCTGTAAAAAAAAACATACAATACCCCCCCCAACATTACAACCCACCATCCACATACCCCTAATCTTACCCAAAACCCCTTAAATAAACCTAACACTAAGCACCTGAAGATCTCCCTACCTTATCTTCACCACGCCGGGTATCACCGATCCGTCCAGAGGAGGCTCCGAAGTCTTCATCCAAGCCCAAGCGGGGGCTGAAGAGATCCATCATCAGGCTGAAGAGGTCCATCATCGGGCTGAAGAAGTCCATCATCGGGCTGAAGAGATCCATCATCCGGCTGAAGAGGTCCATCATCGGGCTGAAGAGATCCATCATCCGGCGGAAGAGATCCATCATCCGGCTGAAGTCTTCTATCAAGCGGCATCTTCAATCTTCTTTCTTCCGGATCCATCTTCATCCCGCCGACGCGGAACATCCATCCTGGCCGACGACTTCCCGACG
Source organism: Bombina bombina (assembly GCF_027579735.1). NCBI lineage: Eukaryota > Metazoa > Chordata > Amphibia > Anura > Bombinatoridae > Bombina > Bombina bombina. Next base: position 1,379,875,116 of record NC_069499.1, on the reverse strand, counting down.
AATGACGGTTCCTTTAAATGACGTCATTCAAGATGGCGTCCCTCGAATTCCGATTGGCTGATAGGATTCTATCAGCCAATCGGAATTAAGGTAGGAAAATTCTGATTGGCTGATGGAATCAGCCAATCAGATTGAGCTCGCATTCTATTGGCTGTTCCGATCAGCCAATAGAATGCAAGCTCAATCTGATTGGCTGATTGGATCAGCCAATCGGATTGAACTTGAATCTGATTGGCTGATTCCATCAGCCAATCAGATTTTTCCTACCTTAATTCCGATTGGCTGATAGAATCCTATCAGCCAATCGGAATTCGAGGGACGCCATCTTGGATGACGTCATTTAAAGGAACCATCATTCGTCGGGAAGTCGTCGGCCAGGATGGATATTCTGCGTCGGCGGGATGAAGATGGATCCGGAAGAAAGAAGATTGAAGATGCCGCTTGATAGAAGACTTCAGCCGGATGATGGACCTCTTCAGCCGGATGATGGATCTCTTCAGCCCAGTGGCGTCACTAGGGTTGGTGTCACCCGGTGCGGTAAGTCATGGTGTCACCCCCCCCCCCCCAGAAAGCAGACAAACACAAAAACACAGGCAAACACACATACAAACACTCAGACACACTTAAAAACATACTCAGATGCACACACAAACACTCGGAAACACACTCAGACACACACACAAAAACACACACACAAAAACACTGAGACACACAAAAACTCAGGCACACACATACAAAATATGTAAACTGCACTGCATTAATTATGAAGCTCATGCCTAGAGCTGCTCCCTGGCTCAGCAGAACATCAAATGAAAGATAAACAGAGCACTCTAAAATAAATCACTGAAGAAAAGATTTAGCCGCGCAAACTATGAAAATTCTGCTCTCTGACTCTGTTCCAATTCTGTCAGTGCACAGCCCTGGGCCGCATGTCACTGAGCAGTGAGCACAGATAGGCAGGCAGGTTTAGGCTAGCAGCGCAACTTTGCAAGCCCCACGGCACACCCACAACATTCATAGTGAAATTGGGCAGGGGAGGAGCAAAGTACAAACAAGCAAAAGCCGCCGGGAAAACTATTTGTTGAAATTGCAGCACTGGCTCAAGGGGCAAAAAATTGTGTGTCTACAACTTCCCAAGTCCCACTAATGTTCACAAATTCCAGCCTCTAATAAAATAATCTATGCATCTCAACATTGTATTTCTTTGAATTTCAATAAAATTTAAAAAAAAAAAAAAAAAAAAAATTTTTTTTTTTTTTTGGTGTCACCCCCTGGAGGGTGTCACCTGGGTGCGGCCCGCCCCCCCCGCCCCCCCCTAGTGACGCCACTGCTTCAGCCGGATGATGGATCTCTTCAGCCGGATGATGGATCTCTTCAGCCGGATGATGGATCTCTTCAGCCGGATGATGGATCTCTTCAGCCCGATGATGGATCTCTTCAGCCCGATGATGGATCTCTTCAGCCCAATGATGGACCTCTTCAGCCCCCGCTTGGGCTTGGATGAAGACTTCGGAGCCTCCTCTGGACAGATCGGTGACACCCGGCGTGGTGAAGATAAGGTAGGGAGATCTTCAGGGGCTTAGTGTTAGGTTTATTTAAGGGGGGTTTGGGTTAGATTAGGGGTATGTGGGTGGTGGGTTGTAATGTTGGGGGGGGTATTGTATGTTTTTTTTACAGGCAAAAGAGCAGAATTCTTTGGGGCATGCCCCGCAAAAGGCCCTTTAAAGGGCTGGTAAGGTAAAAGAGCTTTTCTATTTGTATTTTAGAATAAGGTAGGGCATTTTTTTATTTTGGGGGGCTTTGTTATTTTATTAGGGGGCTTAGAGTAGGTGTAATTAGCTTAAAATTGTTGTAATATTTTTATAATGTTTGTAAATTATTTTTTTATTTTTTGTAACTTAGTTCTTTTTTTATTTTTTGTACTTTAGTTAGTTTATTTAATTGTATTTAATTGTAGGTATTTGTATGTAATTAATTTATTGATAGTGTAGTGTTAGGTTTAATTGTAGATAATTGTAGGTATTTTATTAAATTAATTTATTGATAGTGTAGTGTTAGGTTTAATTGTAACTTAGGTTAGGATTTATTTTACAGGTCATTTTGTAATTATTTTAACTAGGTAACTATTAAATAGTTCTTAACTATTTAATAGTTATTGTACCTGGTTAAAATAAATACAAAGTTGCCTGTAAAATAAATATTAATCCTAAAATAGCTACAATATAATTATAATTTATATTGTAGCTATATTAGGTTTTATTTTACAGGTAAGTATTTAGCTTTAAATAGGAATAATTTATTTAATAAGAGTTAATTTATTTCGTTAGATAAAAATTATATTTAACTTAGGGGGGTGTTAGTGTTAGGGTTAGACTTAGCTTTAGGGGTTAATAAATTTAATAGAGTAGCGGTGAGGTCCGGTCGGCAGATTAGGGGTTAATACTTGAAGTTAGGTGTCGGTGATGCTAGGGAGGGCAGATTAGGGGTTAATACTATTTATTATAGGGTTATTGAGGCGGGAGTGAGGCGGATTAGGGGTTAATAACTTTATTATAGTAGCGGTGAGGTCCGGGCGGCAGATTAGGGGTTAATAATTGTAGGCAGGTGGCGGCGACGTTGGGGGCGGCAGATTAGGAGTTAATAAATATAATATAGGGGTCGGCGGTGTTAGGGGCAGCAGATTAGGGGTACATAGGGATAACATAGGTTGTGGCGGTGTGCGGTCGGCAGATTAGGGGTTAAAAAAAATTAATAGAGTGGCGGCGATGTGGGGGGCCTCGGTTTAGGGGTACATAGGTAGTTTATGGGTGTTAGTGTACTTTAGAGCACAGTAGTTAAGAGCTTTATAAACCGGCGTTAGCCCAGAAAGCTCTTAACTCCTGGCTTTTTTCTGCGGCTGGAGTCTTGTCGTTAGAGTTCTAACGCTCACTTCAGCCAGGACTCTAAATACCAGCGTTAGGCAGATCCCATTGAAAAGATAGGATAGGCAATTGACGTAAGGGGATCTGCGGTATGGAAAAGTCGCGGCTGCAAAGTGAGCATTAGACCCTTTCCTGACTGACTCTAATTACCAGCGGGCAGCCAAAACCAGCGTTAGGAGCCCCTAACGCTGGTTTTGACGGCTAACGCAGAACTCTAAATCTAGGCGTAAGTTTAAACTATAAATTAACCTAACATTACTATTCTAATAAAATAAAAAAAACTACCAATTAAAAAAATCTAAATAAAAAAATAAAAAAACACCTAACACTACGAAAAAATTTAAAAAAACTAAAATTACTAAAAATAAAAAACACTAAGATTACAAAAAATAATAAATTAAATTATCAAAAATAAATACAATTACACCTAATCTAATAGCCCTATAAAAATAAAAAGCCCCCCAAAATGAAAACACCCCCTAGCCTACAATAAACTACCAATAGCCCTTAAAAGGGCCTTTTGTAGGGTGTTGCCCTAAATTAAACCGCTCTTTTACCTTTAAAAAGATACAAAGTCCCCCCAACAATAAAACCCAACACTCAAATAACCCTCCAAAATAAAAAACCTAACTCTAAAAAAAACCTAAGCTACCCATTGCCCCTAAAGGAGCATTTGTATGGGCATTGCCTTTTAAAGGGCATTCAGCTATTTTACAATTTGCCCAAAGACCTAATCTTAAAAAAAAAACATCCCCAAATTTAAAAAAAAAAAAACTAACGCTAACCCAAGAATATCTATTCACGGTTCCTGAAGTCCGGACATCCATCTCCATCCAGGCGGCGAGAAGTCTTCATCCAGGCGGTGAGAACTCTTCATCCAGGTGGCAACACCTTCATCTATCTCGGGGGCGTCTTCTATCTTCATCCCGGTGGCGCGGAGCGTAGCTATCCTGGACGATGATGACATCTTGCGCGGAACGTCCTCTTCATACAGTCACCGCCGTACACCGAAGTTGAATGCAAGGTAGCCTTTCAAAATAGCGTACCTTGCATTCCTATTGGCTGATTTGATTCTTCAAATTCAAATTAGCCAATAGGATGAGAGTTACTGAAATCCTATTGGCTGTTCAAATCATTTGTTTCGTTTTCATTAGTTAAATAAATAATTTCATTTCGGGAAATTAGTTTAGTTAGGTTTAAAAATAAAATTAGTTTCGGCAAATTAGTTAAGTTAATTAATTTTTTCTGATCCGTTCGTTTTTTTTTGGATCCATTCTTTATTTATATGCATTATTCTATTCTGAAGTTTAGAATAGAATAATGCATATGAATAAAGAATGGATCCGAAAAAAACTATTTAACATAACATAATATTCCCCCCAATTTCCGAAACAAAATTATTTAAAACCGCCGCTGCCACCCACATTGCCGACACTAAATAAAGCTATTAACCCCTAAACCGCCGTTCCCAAACATCGCCAACACTAACTAAACCTATTAACCCCTAAACCACCGCCCCCACATCGCCAACACTAACTAAACCTATTAACCCATAAACAACAGTTCCCCTACATCTCTGACACTAGCAAAACCTATTAACCCCTAAACCGCCGTTCCCAAACATCGCTGACACTAACTAAGCCTATTAACCCCTAAACCACAGTTCCCCGACATTGCCGACACTAACTAAACCTATTAACCCCTAAACCGCAGTTCTCCAACATCGCCGACACTAACTAAACCTATTTAACCCCTAAACCGCAGTTCCCTAACATCGCCCACACTAAATAATCTTATTAACCCCTAAACCACCGTACACCCACATCGCCAACACTAACTAAAACACGAGATAAACCTATTAACCCCTAAACCGCCGTACACTCACAAAGTCAACACTAACGAAACCTATTAACCGCTAAACTGCCGATCAGCCAATCAGATTGAGCTCGCATTCTATTGGCTGTTCCGATCAGCCAATAGAATGCGAGCTCAATCTGATTGGCTGATCGGATCAGCCAATCGGATTGAACTTGATTCTGATTGGCTGATTCCATCAGCCAATCAGAATTTTCCTACCTTAATTCCGATTGGCTGATAGAATCCTATCAGCCAATCGGAATTCGAGGGACGCTATCTTGGATGACGTCCCTTAAAGGAACCGTCATTCGTCGGGAAGTCGTCGGAGAAGAAGGATGGATCCGCGATGGAGGTCTTCAAGATGGAGCCGGTCCTCATCGGATGAAGATAGAAGATGCCGCTTGGAAGAAGATTGTTGCCGGTCCGGATCTACTCTTCTTCCCGAATAGGATGAAGACTTTGGACCCTCTTCTGGACTTCTTCAGCCATCGGATGATGGATGTCTAGCCCCCGCTTGGGCTTAGATGAAGATTTCGGAGCCTGGAACGATCGGTGATACCTGGCATGGTGAAGACAAGGTAGGAAGATCTTCAGGGGCTTAGTGTTAGGTTTATTTAAGGGGGGTTTGGGTTAGATTAGGGGTATGTGGGTGGTGGGTTGTAATGTTGGAGGGGGGGTATTGTATGTTTTTTTTTACAGGCAAAAGAGCTGAATTCTTTGGGGCATGCCCCGCAAAGGGCCCTGTTCAGGGCTGGTAAGGTAAAAGAGCTTTGAACTTTAGTAATTTAGAATAGGGTAGGGCATTTTTTTATTTTGGGGGTCTTTGTTATTTTATTAGGGGGCTTAGAGTAGGTGTAATTAGTTTAAAATTGTTGTAATATTTTTCTGATGTTTGTAAATATTTTTTTATTTTTTGTAACTTAGTTCTTTTTTATTTTTTGTACTTTAGTTAGTTTATTTCATTGTATTTATTTGTAGATATTGTATTTAATTAATTTATTGATAGTGTAGTGTTAGGTTTAATTGTAGGTAATTGTAGGTATTTTATTTAATTAATTTATTGATAGTGTAGTGTTAGGTTTAATTGTAACTTAGGTTAGGATTTATTTTACAGGTAATTTTGTAATTATTTTAACTATTTTAGCTATTAAATAGTTCTTAACTATTTAATAGCTATTGTACCTGGTTAAAATAAATACAAAGTTACCTGTAAAATAAATATAAATCCTAAAATAGCTATAATATAATTATAATTTATATTGTAGCTATATTAGGGTTTATTTTACAGGTAAGTATTTAGATTTAAATAGGAATAATTTATTTAATAAGAATTAATTTATTTTGTTAGATTTAAATTATATTTAACTTAGGGGGGTGTTAGTGTTAGGGTTAGACTTAGCTTTAGGGGTTAATCCATTTATTAGAATAGCGGCGAGATTCGGTCGGCAGATTAGGGGTTAATAATTGAAGTTATGTGTCGGCGATGTTAGGGAGGGCAGATTAGGGGTTAATACTATTTATTATAGGGTTATTGAGGCGGGAGTGAGGCGGATTAGGGGTTAATAACTTTATTATAGTAGCGGTGAGATCCGCTCGGCAGATTAGGGGTTAATAAGTGTAGGCAGGTGGAGGTGACGTTGAGGGGGGCAGATTAGGGGTTAATAAATATAATATAGGGGTCGGCGGTGTTAGGGGCAGCAGATTAGGGGTACATAGCTATAATGTAGGTGGCGGCTCTTTGCGGTCGGCAGATTAGGGGTTAATTATTGTAGGTAGCTGGCGGCGACGTTGTGGGGGGCAGGTTAGGGGTTAATAAATATAATATAGGGGTCGGCGGTGTTAGGGGCAGCAGATTAGGGGTACATAAGTATAACGTAGGTGGCGGTCGGCAGATTAGGGGTTAAAAAAATTTAATCGAGTGGCGGCGATGTGGGGGGACCTCGGTTTAGGGGTGCATAGGTAGTTTATGGGTGTTAGTGTACTTTAGAGCACAGTAGTTAAGAGCTTTATAAACCGGCGTTAGCCCAGAAAGCTCTTAACTACTGACTTTTTTCTGCGGCTGGAGTTTTGTCGTTAGAGTTCTAAAAATCACTTCAGCAACGACTCTAAATACCGGAGTTAGAAAGATCCCATTGAAAAGATAGGATACGCAATTGACGTAAGGGGATCTGCGGTATGGAAAAGTCGCGGCTGGAAAGTGAGCGTTAGACCCTTTCCTGACTGACTGCAAATACCGGCGGTAGCCTAAAACCAGCGTTAGGAGCCTCTAACGCTGGTTTTCACGGCTACCGCCAAACTCCAAATCTAGGCCTAAGATTACTAAAAAATTAAAACTACAATTACAAAAAATAAAAAAAACTACCATTACAAAAAATAACAAACAAAAAGATCCAAAACATTAAAAATGATTCATATTCTAATAAAAAAAGGCCTTTTGTAGGGCATTGCCCTAAAGTTAACAGCTCTTTTGCAAAAAAATAAAAACAAACAACCCCTAACATTACAAACGAAACCCCCACCCCCCAAACCCACAAAATAAAAAAAAAACTAACTAAAAAAACTAACTAAAAAATTTAACTACACATTGCCCTGAAAATGGCATTTGTATGGGCATTGCCCTTAAAAGCGCATTCAGCTCTTTTACTGCCCTTAAAAGGGCATTCAGCTCTTTTTCGGCCCATTAAAATAAAAAAAAACTTGCATTCCTATTAGCTGAAAATTTCAAATCAGCCAATAGGAATGTGAGCTGCTTAAAGCCTATTGACTGTTAAAATCATCCAATAGGATTTAAGCAGCTCTCATTCCTATTGGCTGATTTTAATCAGCCAATAAGAATGATAGCTGCTTAAATGCTATTGGCTGTTCAAATCAGCCAATAGGATTTAAGCAGCTCTCATTCCTATTGGCTGATTTGAATTTTTCAGCTAATAGGAATGCAACAGTACCCCAATATAAAACGGGTACATTGCATTGAATCCTCAGTGTGCGGCGGACGATCGCATGAAGAGGACATCAACGTCGGACCAATGGACCTCCCCCTCCGTGCATCCACCGACCGTTTCACCTCCGCAGGGATGAAGAAGATAGAAGATGCCGGTCCTGCGATGGATGAAGATGGAGCCGCCTGGATGAAGATGCTTTGCCGCTGGGATGAAGATCTTTCACCGGACTTCAGCAACTGTGAGTACTGATTTTGGGGTTAGTGTTAGATATTTTTTTGTTTTTTTGGGGTGTTTTTTTTTTTACATTAGGGTTTTTTCTATTTTAATGGGCAGAAAATGAGCTGAATGCCCTTTTAAGGGCAGTAAAAGAGCTGAATGCCCTTTTAATGGCAATGCCCATACAAATGCCCTTTTCAGGGCAATGGGTAGATTAGGTTTTTTTAGTTAGGTTTTTTTTCATTTTGTGGGTTTGTGGGGTGGGGGTTTGCAATGTTAGGGGGTGTTTGTTTTTATTTTTTTGCAAAAGATCTGTTAACTTTAGTGCAATGCCCTACAAAAGGCCCTTTTAAGGGCCCTTGGTAGTTTATTATATACTAGGGTTTTTTGGGGGTTTTTTTTAAACAGGGTATTAGAATAGGTATCATTTTTATTGTTTTGGATAATTTCATTTGTTATTTTTTGTAATGGTAGTTTTTTTTTATTTTTTGTAATTTTAGGGTTTATTATTTTTTGTAATTGTAGCTTTAATCTTTTAGTAATGTTAGGCTTTTTATATTTAGTAATGTTAGGTTTTTTTATTTTTAGTAATGTTAGGTTTTATTAGTTGAAGCTTAGGTTTTATTTTTATTTCACAGGTAAGTTTGTATTTATTTTAACTAGGTAGTTAGTAAATAGTTATATTGTAGCTAGCTTAGGTTTTATTTTTATTTCACAGGTAAATTTGTATTTATTTTTAAATAGGTAGTTAGTTAATAATTGTAGCTTTAATTTAGCTCTATTTTAATTATGTTAAACTTAGGGGGTGTTAGGTTTAGGGGTTAATATAGTTTAATTTAGGTTGTTGCGATGTGGGGGGGGGCGGCGGTTTAGGGCTTAATAGTTTTATTTAGTGTTTTAGTTAGTGTTGGCGATGTGGGTGTACGGCGGTTTAGGGGTTAATAGGTTTAGTTCGTGTCGGCGATGTTGGGGAACTGCAGTTTAGGGGTTAATAGGTTTAGTTAGTGTCGGCGATGTTGGGGAACTGCAGTTTAGGGGTTAATAGGTTTAGTTAGTGTCAGCGATGTCGAGGAACTGCGGTTTAGGGGTTAATAGGTTTAGTTAGTGTCGGCGATGTTTGGCAACGGCAGTTTAGGGGTTAATAGGCTTATTTAGTGTTGGTGATGTTGAGGAACAGCGGTTTAGGGGTTAATAGCTTTATTTAGTGAGTAAGTGTCAGCGATGTCGGGGAACTGTGGTTTAGGTTAGAACAATAAAAAATTCTGAAAATGAATAAAGAATGGATCCGAAAATTCGGAACTGATTTATTCATTTTCGGAATTTTTTGGGATTTTAGTTATGGCGCCGATTCTAAAATGTAGAATCTCGGAAAACGAAATTCGGACAAAATGAATTCCACATGTCTATTCTCTATCTGAATCATGAATGATTGGGTTTCATGTCCTTTTAAGTACATAACTGCGTAACTGGTTGAGCGCTTATACTTGTTAAAACGTAAAATATGATCCTTAGGGTTATGGCTGCACCTCACTATCAAGTCCATATGAAGGACAAAACAATTGTGTGAGGTTGCCATGTTCCCCATTCAGAGGAGGATTGCCTGGTATTTCGAGGCTAGACTCACCTGTATAGGCAGGATCAGACTCATATACTTTAGGAAAGCACAATTGGGCACAAAGAGGCTGTGCCTGGGTGTCAATTTGCCATAGAACAAGCTATTGAGCTATTGTTCGTTCCTGGTTGAGCTTTTCTACTTGTTAACTGCAGATAGTCTTTGATAAAGCACCAATACAAGCATGAAACACATCAGAGTTTTATGCCTGCTTTAAATATGCTTTAAACTGAGCAAACAAATAGTGTATTAAAGGGCCGCTGTAGTCAGAAAACAAAATACAATATTTGAAAAAAGAATAATCTATTTAGCATTTTGCAATAGATATGTATTACAAATATTGCAGCTAAAATTGTTAGAATTGAGTGACTTGCCTGTGTTGTTATTCCTTGTTATGAGCTGTATGATACTATAGTATTCTACCTTCCCCTCACTATTTTCCTACGCTCCCTAACCAGCTATATTACATGTATAGACTGAGTGACCTACTCCGCTTTCAGAGACCAGTAGTTGTAATAGTACTAGCTGTGCAGAGTATACTGCACACACACCTAGATTACAAGATGTGCATTCGTGTTTTAACGCTGAAAAAATTGTAATTCCAGCGTTAAAACAGCACCGCAGCCATTAAAAGTCTTGTTGTTATAGCAAGCCTTTTAGCCTGTAACACAACGTCAGTCCCCTAATATGCCGTCCGCCCACATCGCCCCACTATACTAAAGTTATTAACCCCTAATTCCACCACCACTATAATAAACCTATTAACCCCTAAACCGCAAGCCCCCACAACGAAATATACTAAATAAACCTATTAACCCCTAAACTGAAAGCCCTCCCACATCGCAATAAACTAATTTAAAGTAGTAACCCCTAAACCTAACGCCCCCCTAACTTTATATTAAAATTACAATTTCCCTATCTTAAATTAAATTAAAACTTACCTGTCAAATTAAAAAAACTAAGTTTAAACTAACAATTAAACTAATATAACTATTACATTAAAATGAAACTAACTACCAATTAAATAAACTATATTACACATTAAAAAAATCCTAACACTACTCTAAAAATTACAAAGTATCTCATTACAAAAAATAAAAAAGACTAAATTACAAAAAATAACAAACACTAAATAACAAAAATAACAAACGAAATGATCAAATATAAAAAAAGAATTACACCTAATCTAATAGCCCTATAAAAATAAAAAAGCCCACCCAAAATAAAAAAAAACTTTCTTTCATGTAATTAGCAAGAGTCCATGAGCTAGTGACGTATGGGATTTACATTCCTACCAGGAGGGGCAAAGTTTCCCAAACCTTAAAATGCCTATAAATACACCCCTCACCACACCCACAATTCAGTTTTACAAACTTTGCCTCCTATGGAGGTGGTGAAGTAAGTTTGTGCTAGATTCTACGTTGATATGCGCTCCGCAGCAGGTTGGAGCCCGGTTTTCCTCTCAGCGTGCAGTGAATGTCAGAGGGATGTGAGGAGAGTATTGCCTATTTGAATGCAATGATCTCCTTCTACGGGGTCTATTTCATAGGTTCTCTGTTATCGGTCGTAGAGATTCATCTCTTACCTCCCTTTTCAGATCGACGATATACTCTTATATATATACCATTACCTCTGCTGATTTTCGTTTCAGTACTGGTTTGGCTTTCTACAACATGTAGATGAGTGTCCTGGGGTAAGTTAGTAAGCTTATTTTCTGTGACACTCTAAGCTATGGTTAGGCACTTTTTTATAAAGTTCTAAATATATGTATTCAAACATTTATTTGCCTTGACTCAGGATGTTCAACATTCCTTATTTTCAGACAGTCAGTTTCATACTTGGGATAATGCATTTGAATCAATCATTTTTTCTTACCTTAAAAAATTTGACTTTTTCCCTGTGGGCTGTTAGGCTCGTGGGGGCTGAAAATGCTTCATTTTATTTCGTCATTCTTGGCGCAGACTTTTTTGGCGCAAATTTTTTTTTTCTGTTTCCGGCGTCATACGTGTCGCCGGAAGTTGCGTCATTTTTTGACTTTTTTTGCGTCAAAAGTGTCGGCGTTCCGGATGTGGCGTCATTTTTGGCGCCAAAAGCATTTAGGCGCCAAATAATGTGGGCGTCTTATTTGGCGCTAAAAAATATGGGCGTCATTTTTGTCTCCACATTATTTAAGTCTCATTATTTATTGCTTCTGGTTGCTAGAAGCTTGTTCACTGGCATTTTTTTTCCCATTCCTGAAACTGTCATTTAAGGAATTTGATCAATTTTGCTTTATATGTTGTTTTTTCTATTACATATTGCAAGATGTTCCACGTTGCAACTGAGTCAGAAGATACTTCAGGAAAATCGCTGCCCGGTGCTGGAGCTACCAAGCTAAGTGTATCTGCTATAAACTTTTGGTATCTGTTTCTCCAGCTGTTGTTTGTATTGCATGTCATGACAAACTTATTAATGCAGATAAAATTTCCTTTAGTACTGTTACATTACCTGTTGCTGTTCTGTCAACATCTAATTTTCAGAGTGTTCCTGATAACATAAGAGATTTTATTTTTTAAATCCATTAAGAAGGCTATGTCTGTTATTTCTCCTTCTAGTATACATAAAAGTCTTTTAAAACTTCACTTTTTTCAGATGAATTTTTAAATGAACATCATCATTCTGATACTGATAATGGTTCTTCTGGTTCAGAGGTTTCTGTCTCAGAGGTTGATGCTGATAAATCTTTGTATTTGTTCAAGATGGAATTTATTCGTTCTTTACTTAAAGAAGTATTAATTGCATTAGAAATAGAGGATTCTGGTCCTCTTGATACTAAATCTAAACGTTTAAATAAGGTTTTTAAATCTCCTGTAGTTATTCCAGAAGTGTTTTCTCTCCCTGATGCTATTTCTGAAGTAATTTCCAGGGAATGGAATAATTTGGGTAATTCATTTACTCCTTCTAAAACGTTTAAGCAATTATATCCTGTGCCATCTGACAGATTAGAGTTTTTTGGGACAAAATCCCTAAGGTTAATGGGGCTGTCTCTACTCCTGCTAAACGTACTACTATTCCTACGGCAGATAGTACTTCATTTAAGGATCCTTTAGATAGGAAAATTGAATCCTTTCTAAGAAAAGCTTACTTATGTTCAGGTAATCTTCTTAGACCTGCTATATTTTTAGCGGATGTTGCTGCAGCTTCAACTTTTTGGTTAGAAGCTTTAGCGCAACAAGTAACAGATCATAATTTTATAGCATTATTATTATTCTATAACATGCTAATAATTTTATTTGTGATACCATCTTTTGATATCATTAGAGTTGATATCAGGTATATGTCTCTAGCTATTTTAGCTAGAAAAGCTTTATGGCTTAAAAACTTGGAATGCTGATATGTCTTCTAAGTCAACTTTGCTTTCCCTTTCTTTCCAGGGTAATAAATTATTCGGTTCTCAGTTGGATTCTATTATCTCAACTGTTACTGGAGGGAAGGGAACTTTTTTACCAAAGGATAAAAAATCTAAGGTAAATTTAGGTCTAATAATCGTTTTCGTTCCTTTCCTCACAACAAGGAACAAAAACCTGATCCTTCATCCTCAGGAGCGGTATCAGTTTGGAAGCCATTTCCAGTTTGGAATATATCCAAGCCTTATAGAAACCTAAAGCCAGCTCCTAAGTACCCATGAAGGTGCGGCCCTCATTCCAGCTCAGCTGGTATGGGGCAGATTACGTTTTCTTCAAAGAAATTTGGATCAATTCCGTTCACAATCTCTGGTTTCAGAACATTGTTTCAGAAAGGTACAGAATTGGCTTCAAGTTAAGGCCTCCTGCAAAGAGATTTTTTTTCTTTCCCGTGTCCCAGTAAACACAGCAAAGGCTCAGCATTTCTGAAATGTGTTTCAGATCTAGAGTTGGCTGGAGTAATTATGCCAGTTCCAGTTCTGGAACAGGGGCTGGGGTTTTATTCTATCTCTTCATTGTACCAAAGAAGGTCAATTCCTTCAGACCAGTTCCGGATCTATCAATATTGAATCGTTATGTAAGGATACCAACATTCAAGATGGTAACTGTAGGACTATCCTGCCTTTTGTTTAGCAAGGGCATTATATGTCTACAATAGATTTACAGGATGCATATCTGCATATTTCAATTCATCCAGATCAGACCAGTTTTGTGGCTCTACCGTTTGGCCTAGCATCAGCTCCAAGAATTTTTTGAAAGGTTCTCAGTGCCCTTCTGTCTGTAATCAGAAAACAGGGTTTTGGTATTTCCTTATTTGGACGATATCTTGGTACTTGCTCAGTCTTCACATTTTCGCAGAATCTCATACGAATCGACTTGTGTTGTTTCTTCAAGATCATGGTTGGAGGATCAATTTACCAAAAAGTTCATTGATTCCTCAGACAAGGGTAACCTTTTTAGGTTTCCAGATAGATTCAGTGTTTATGACTCTGTCCTTGTCAGACAAGAGAAGTTTAACATTGATATCAGCTTGTCAAAACCTTCAGTCACAATCATTCCCTTTGGTAGCCTTATGCATGGAAATTTTAGGTCTTAGGACTGCCGCATCGGATGTGATCTCCTTTGCTCGTTTTCACATGCGACCTCTTCAGCTCTGTATGCTGAACCAATGGTGCAGGGATTACACAAAGATATCTCAATTAATATCTTTAAACCGATTATACGACACTCTCTGACGTGGTGGACAGATCACCATCGTTTAGTTCAGGGGGCTTCTTTGTTCTTCCGACCTGGACTATAATCTCAACAGATGCAAGTCTTACAGGTTGGGGAGCTGTGTGGGGGTCTCTGACGGCACAAGGGGTTTGGGAATCTCAGGAGGTGAGATTACCGATCAATATTTGGAACTCCGTGCAATTTTCAGAGCTCTTCAGTCTTGGCCTCTTCTGAAGAGAGAGTTGTTCATTTGTTTTCAGATAGACAATGTCACAACTGTGGCATACATCTATCATCAAGGAGGGACTCACAGTCCTCTGGCTATGAAAGAAGTATCTCGAATTTTGGTTTGGGCGGAATCCAGCTCCTGTCTAATCTCTGCGGTTCATATCCCAGGTATAGACAATTGGGAAGCGGATTATCTCAGTCGCCAAACGTTGCATCCGGGCGAATGGTCTCTTCACCCAGAGGTATTTCTTCAGATTGTTCAAATGTGGGAACTCCCAGAAATAGATCTGATGGCTTCTCATCTAAACAAGAAACTTCCCTGGTATCTGTCCAAATCCCGGGATCCTCGGGCGGAGGCAGTGGATGCATTATCACTTCCTTGGAAGTATCATCCTGCCTATATCTTTCCGCCTCTAGTTCTTCTTCCAAAAGTATTCTCCAAGATTCTACAGGAATGCTCGTTTGTCCTGCTGGTAGCTCCAGCATGGCCTCACAGGTTTTGGTATGCGGATCTTGTCCGGATGGCCTCTTGCCAGCTGTGGACTCTTCCGTTAAGACCAGACTTTCTGTCGCAAGGTCCTTTCTTCCATCAGGATCTCAAATCCTTAAATTTTAAGGTATGGAGTTTGAACGCTTGATTCTTGGTCAAAGAAGTTTCTCTGACTTTGTGATTAATACTATGTGACAGGCTCGTAAATCTGTATCTAGAGAGATATATTATAGAGTCTGGAAGACTTATATTTCTTAGTGTCTTTCTCATCATTTTTCTTGGCATTCTTTTTGAATACCGAGAATTTTACATTTTCTTCAGGATGGTTTAGATAACGGTTTGTCCGCAAGTTCCTTGAATGGACAAATCTCTGCTCTTTCTGTTTTTTTTCACAGAAAGTTTGCTAATCTTCCTGATATTCATTGTTTTGTACAAGCTTTGGTTCGTATAAAACCTGTCTTTAAGTCAAATTCTCCTCCTTGGAGTTTGAATTTGGTTCTGGGGGCTCTTCAAGCTCCTCCTTTTGAACCCATGTATTCTTTAGTCATTAAATTACTTTCTTGGAAAGTTTTGTTTCTTTTGGCCATCTCTTCTACCAGAAGAGTCTCTGAATTATCTGCTCTTTCTTGTGAGTCTCCTTTTCTGATTTTTCATCAGGATAAGGCGGTGCTGCAAACTTCTTTTGAATTTTTTACCTAAGGTTGTGAATTCTAACAACATTAGTAGAGAAATTGTGGTTCCTTCATTGTGTCCTAATCCTATGAATTCTAAGGAGAAATCATTGCATTCTTGGATGCTGTTAGAGCTTTGTATTATTATGTTGAAGCTACTAAGTCTTTCCGAAAGACTTCTAGTCTATTTGTCATCTTTTCCGGTTCTAGAAAAGGCCAGAAAGCTTCTGCCATTTCTTTGGCATCTTGGTTGAAATCTTTATTTCATCATGCCTATGTCGAGTCGGGTAAAATTCCGCCTCGAAGGATTACAGCTCATTCTACTAGGTCAGTTTCTACTTCCTGGGCGTTTAGGAATGAAGCTTCGGTTGATCAGATTTGCAAAGCAGCAACTTGGTCCTCTTTGCATACTTTTACTAAATTCTACCATTTTGATGTGTTTTCTTCTTCTGAAGCAGTTTTTGGTAGAAAAGTACTTCAGGCAGTGGTTTCAGTTTGAATCTTCTGTTTATGTTTTTCATTAAACTTTATTTTGGGTGTGGATTATTTTCAGCAGGAATTGGCTGTCTTTATTTTATCCCTCCCTCTCTAGTGACTCTTGCGTGGAAAGATCCACATCTTGGGTAGTCATTATCCCATACGTCACTAGCTCATGGACTCTTGCTAATTACATGAAAGAAAACATAATTTATGTAAGAACTTACCTGATAAATTCATTTCTTTCATATTAGCAAGAGTCCATGAGGCCCGCCCTTTTTTGTGGTGGTTATGATTTTTTTGTATAAAGCACAATTATTCCAATTCCTTATTTTATATGCTTTCGCACTTTTTTCTTATCACCCCACTTCTTGGCTATTCGTTAAACTGAATTGTGGGTGTGGTGAGGGGTGTATTTATAGGCATTTTAAGGTTTGGGAAACTTTGCCCCTCCTGGTAGGAATGTATATCCCATACGTCACTAGCTCATGGACTCTTGCTAATATGAAAGAAATGAATTTATCAGGTAAGTTCTTACATAAATTTTGTTTTTGTAGGGCATTGCCCTAAGTTAAACAGCTCTTTTACCTGTAAAAAAATACAAAGTCCCCCCCCCAACAGTAAAACCCACCACCCAACCAACCCCCCAAAATAAAAAACCTAACTCTAACAAAAACCTAATCTACCAATTGCCCTGAAAACGGCATTTGTATGGGCATTGCCCTTAAAAGGGCATTTAGCCCTTTTTTACGAAAAGCCCAAACCCTAAACAAAAAAAATCTTAACACTAACCTCCGAAGATCCACTTACATTTGCTGAAGTCCCGCTTGAAGGATCTTCATCCCGGCAGCTCCATCTTCATCCAGGCGGCATCTTCTATCTTCATCCCGGCTGCGTCTTCTATCTTCATCCCAGCAGAGCGGAGCGGGTCCATCCTGAAAAAATCCGGCACGGAGCATCCTCTTCATATGGTCGCCGCCGTATACTGAATCTTCAATGCAAGGTAAGCGGTTTAAAATGGCATCCCTTGCATTCCTATTGGCTGATTTGATTTTGGAAATTCAAATGAGCCAATAGGATGAGAGCTACTGTAATCCTATTGGCTGTTCAAATCAGCCAATTTGATGAGAGCTACTGAAATTCTATTGGCTGATTTGAATAGCTAATAGAATTTCAGTAGCTCTCATCCTATTGGCTTATTTAAACAGCCAATAGGATTTCAGTAGCTCTCATCCTATTGGCTGATTTGAATTTCCAAAATCAAATCAGTCAATAGGAATGCAAGGGACGTCATTTTGAATCGCGTACCTTGCATTGAAGATTCAATATACGGCGGCGACCGTATGAAGAGGATACTCCGCGCCTGATGTCTTCAGGATGGACCCGCTCCGCGCCGTAGGGTTGAAGATAGAAGACGCCGCCGGAATGAAGATAGAAGATGCCACCTGGATTAAGATGGTGCCGCCTGCCGCCTAAATGATGATGGAGCCGCCTGGATGAAGATGGAGCCGCCTGGATGAAGATGGAGCCGCCAGGATGAAGATCCTTCAAGCGGGACTTCAGCAACTGTAAGGGGATTTTCGGGGGTTAGTGTTAGGATTTTTTAAACTTTTTTGGGTGTTTTTTTTTTAGTTTAGGGTTTGGGCTTTTCGTAAAAGAGCTAAATGCCCTTTACAGGGCAATGGCAAAGAGCTAAATGTCCTTTTAAGGGCAATGCACATACAAATGCCCTTTTCAGGGCAATGGGTAGTTTAGTTTTTTTTAGATAGTTTTTTTATTTTGTGGGTTTGGGGGTTGGGGGTTTGTAATGTTAGTGGGTCTTTGTATAAAAAAATTCAGGTAAAAGAGCTGTTTAACTTAGGGCAATGCCCTACAAAAGGCCCTTTTAAGGGCTATTGGTAGTTTATTATAGATTATGTTTTTTTATTTTGGGGTGGTTTTTTTTTTAAATGGGTATTAGAATAGGAATAATTGTTATTATTTTTGATAATTTGTTTGTTATTTTGTGTAATGTGTTTATTTTTTGTTTTGGGGTGGATTTTTCTTTTTAGAATAGACATTTTCTATTTTTAATGGGCAGCAAAATAGCTGAATGCCCTTTTAAGGTCAATGCCCATACAAATGCCCTTTTCAGGGCAATGGGTAGATTAGGTTTTACTTTATTTTTATTTTGTGGGGTTTTTTTTTGGGGGGGGGTTTGTATACTGTTAGGGGGTGTTTGATTTTTTTTTTTAGCAAAAGATCTGTTAACTTAAGGGCAATGCCCTACAAAATGCCCTTTTAATGGCCCTTGGTAGTTTATTATATATTAGGGTTTTTTTTTTAAAGGGTATTAGAATAGGAATCATTTTTATTGTTTTTTATACTTTTGTTTGTTATTTTTGTAATGGTAGGTTTTTGTTGTTGTAATTTTAGTGTTTTTTATTTTTTGTAATTTTAGTGGGGGGGTTTTGTTTTAGGTTTTAGTGTAAGGCAGCTTAGGTTTTATTTCACAGGTAAGTTTGTATTTATTTTAACTAAGTAGTTAGTAAATAGTTAATAACTATTTACTAACTAGTCTACCTAGTTAAAATAAATACAAACTTACCTGTGGAATAAAAATACAATTTAAGATAGCTACAATATAACTATTAGTTATACTGTAGCTAGCTTAGGTTTTATTTCACAGGTAAGTATGTATTTAGTTTTAAATATGTATTATTTAGTTAATAATTGTAACTTTAATTTAGCTCTATTTTAATTATGTTAAAGTTAGGGGGTGTTAGGGTTAGGTTTAGGGTTACGTTAGGGTTAGTTTTAGGGGTTAATATAGCTTAATTTAGGGCTGGTGGTTTAGGGGTTAATAGGTTTATTTAGTGGTAGTGATGTGGGAGGCCAGAGGTTTAGGTGTTAATAGCTTTATTTAGTTGCTGCGATGTCGGGGAGCTGCGGAATAAGGGTTAATAGATTTAGTATAGTGGCGGTGATATCGGGAGCGGCAGATTAGGGGTTAATAGATTTATTTTGGTGGCAGCTATATCGGGAGCGGCAGATTAGGAGTTAATAACATTATGTAGGCGGCGGTGATGATGGGGACGGCAGATTAGAGATGTTTAGACTTAGGGTTTATGTTAGGGTGTTAGGTTTAAACGTATCTTCCCCCCCCCATAGACATCAACAGAGCTTTTCATTCCGCGATCGCAGGTGTTAGGTTTTTTTCTGACCCGCTTTCCCCATTGATGTCTATGCAGAAACTTGTTTGTTGCCAAGGTAATCCACATGCTGCCCCTACACCGCTGACCCCTGTATTTATTACCCCCTAATCTGCCCCCCCCCAACGTCGCCGCTACCTTACCTACACTTATTAACCCCTAATCTGCCGACCGGACCTCGCCGCTACTATAATAAATGTATTAACCCCTAAAGCTAAGTCTTACCCTAACCCTAACACTCCCCTAAGTTAAATATAATTTTAATCTAACAAAATAAATTAACTCTTATTAACAAAAGTATTCCTATTTAAAACTAAATACTTACCTGTAAAATAAACCCTAATATAGCTACTATATAATGAATAATTATATTGTAGCTATTTTAGGATTTATATTTATTTTACAGGCAACTTTGTATTTATTTTAACTAGGTACAATAGCTATTAAATAGTTATTTACTATTTAATAGCTACCTAGTTAAAATAATTACAAAATTACCTGTAAAATAAATCTTAACCAAAGTTACAATTAAACCTAACACTACAATATCAATACATTAATTAAATATATTACCTACAATTACATACAATTAAATAAACTAAACTAAATTACAAAAACAAACAAACACTAAATTGCAAAAAAGAAAAAGATTACAAGAATATTAGGCTAATTACACCGACTCTAAGACCCCTAATAAAATAAAAAAGCCCCTCAAAATAATAAAGGTCCCTACCCTATTCTAAATTAAAAAGTAATCAGCTCAGCTGTAACATTCGGTGCATTGTTTTACAATGGAATGTTTACTTAAAGCGACATCGATCGAAACTCTTGAATAAGCTAGATAGAGCATAAATTCAAGGTATATTGGTTACATTATCTGACAATACTCATTCAAAATATAAGTGTGATACTTAAGTTAGCTCACGACTTAAATAAGATTCACAGAAAATGACCCAAATTATTCTCTTCATTAAGGCCATTAGGAGCAAGGGTCCTCAAATTAAAGATCCACTTGCTCTCACGTTGCAGCAATACTCTATCTATATTCCCGCCTCGAATTCCCAAATTAACCCTATCTATCCCTATAATTCTAAAGTCACGCGGTGAAGAATTGTGACAATCCATAAAGTGTCTAGCAATGCTTGAAGTGTCCTTTTTTTCTTGTTCAATGTCTCTTATGTGTTCCAGGGTCCTATTACGTAGAGCCCTAGTAGTTTTGCCCACATAGTATAAGGGACAACTACACTTAGCTAAATATACTAGACCTTCCGTACGACAGGTAATTTTGGATCTAATCTTAAATACCTTACCCCTGTAATCAGAGAAAAATCGAATCTTCTCTATATAATTACAAGCCTTACACTGTTTACAGGGATAACAACCAGGTTCCATACTAGTTTTACTAAGCCAATTAAATTTGGGTTGGGGTCTGATGTAGTGACTATGTACCAGACTATCACAAAGGTTTGGTGCCCTACGTGCAGTCATTAAAGGTTGAGGAGGTAACGCTTTGTTAAGCTTAGAATCGCTTTGGAGTATATACCAATGGCGTTTCATAATTTTTCTAATATCCTCCCACTTATCATTGTATCCAGTGATGTATCTGATCTTACCTTGTTGTTTGTTAGTATAATCAATTTGTAAATTATTTTTAGATGATTTAAAGATGCTATCCTCTTGAGATTGATCACACTGACGTTGATATGCATGACTGATCAATTTTTTCGGATAGCCTCTACCCCTAAATCATCTAGTTAGTTCTCTCGATTCAATAGCAAAATCTTCCCTGGATGTGCAGTTTCTTCGAGCTCGGAAGAATTGAGATACTGGTATGCCTCTAATTTGATGTTTAGGGTGGAAACTATCGGCTCTTAAAATGCTATTGGTCGATGTAGGTTTCTGGTATACCTTAGTTCTCAGGGTACCCTCAAGAACTGTCACCGTGACATCCAGGAAGTTTATTGCTACTGGATCAGAGGTCAGGGTAAATTTGAGATTAAATATCTCATTGTCCAAGGATTTGACAAAAGACTGTAATTGTTGTAAGGTCCCCTTCCACAGGAGGAACACGTCATCTATGTAGCAAAGCCACGCAGAGATGTGTTCACTCACTGTGGTCGAGTCTAAAACATGGATATTCTCCCAGAAACCCAGATAGAGGCACGCATATGAGGGAGTATATTTCGTCCCATAACCGTGCCCCTTATCTGTAAAAAATATCGGTCATCAAATACAAACAGATTATTGGTCAATGCAAATTCAAGCAATTCACAGATGAAAGCCGTGAACTGCCCTACTAAATTCAATAGCGTGGCAGCTGAGTACCTTATGCAGCTCCGATGAAGTAACCCATTGGTTACGAAACGCGTTAGGCTCCGCCCCCACCACACGTCACAAAACTGCAAGCACTGAGTGCACAGCATACATGGAGCTGCATAAGGTACTCGGCTGCCACGCTATTGAATTTAGTAGAGCACTTCAGAGCTAAGCCTTTGGTGCTCCTTAGTTGTATATTTTGTGCATATTAGTCTGTACTTGTAAACGGGCCTTAACATAAGGATCTGGTTACCTGTCTGTACTACGGCTCTTGTATTGTATGTATGTATATATGTATCTTTTGCTTGTCCCTACTTGAGCTTTAAGTGGGAATCTTCTGTCATTTTAAACTACTTAATAAAACCCTGGGCTTTTACTCTGTTATATCGTATAGTGCTGTTATTTGGTAAATACCTATATATATACATATAAAAAACCGCACTCCACTGGTAACTAACAACGGTGACCTGCTGGAAGCATACCAACCACTGAAGAATCGTGGACAAGCAGGAAGGGTGCAAGGAAACAGAGTATATCTACATAAGTGCCTTTAAAGTACCTCACATCTTGAGGGTACACCAGGTGAGCGTGGATTTTTTCCCACTGCTATTTATACACTGATTGTGAACGTATTACATGAAGTGTGCCCCTGTGCGCCTGTCTCTTTCTATACTTTTCAGACAATCGAGAGGAACCTCGCCCTGCGGGGGATCATCTTTTTATAAGACGGGCTGCCTTTTACCTACAGCACACGAGAACTAGTACTATGGATTATATGGAACATTGTACACCCACAGACTGTCCATTTGAATAAGACTGCTTGCTACACAAATTGTATACTGTCTCATACACATATATATATATCTATCTATATATAAAATATCTATTCTTATTAGTGGATGAGAATATATATTGGGACCAGCAGATTGCCTATACACTTCAAGCGCTGATTATTCTTGTTTTTATATATATATATATATATATATATATATATATATATATATATTCCTCGTTTGCAAGAAGGCACTCACTGGTCTTTTAGTAAAAAACAACTTTTAATTCATAGATTTAAAAAGCAATGACATACATAACGTTTCGATGTCGTTATGACATCTTTGTCAAATGTTCTGCTAACATCACCAATATAGGACAAACATGTACCTGTCTGTACTACGGCTCTTGTATTGTATGTATGTATATATGTATCTTTTGCTTGTCCCTACTTGAGCTTTAAGTGGGAATCTTCTGTCATTTTAAACTACTTAATAAAACCCTGGGCTTTTACTCTGTTATATCGTATAGTGCTGTTATTTGGTAAATACCTATATATATACATATAAAAAACCCCACTCCACTGGTAACTAACAACGGTGACCTGCTGGAAGCATACCAACCACTGAAGAATCGTGGACAAGCAGGAAGGGTGCAAGGAAACAGAGTATATCTACATAAGTGCCTTTAAAGTACCTCACATCTTGAGGGTACACCAGGTGAGCGTGGATTTTTTCCCACTGCTATTTATACACTGATTGTGAACGTATTACATGAAGTGTGCCCCTGTGCGCCTGTCTCTTTCTATACTTTTCAGACAATCGAGAGGAACCTCGCCCTGCGGGGGATCATCTTTTTATAAGACGGGCTGCCTTTTACCTACAGCACACGAGAACTAGTACTATGGATTATATGGAACATTGTACACCCACAGACTGTCCATTTGAATAAGACTGCTTGCTACACAAATTGTATACTGTCTCATACACATATATATATATATCTATCTATATATAAAATATCTATTCTTATTAGTGGATGAGAATATATATTGGGACCAGCAGATTGCCTATACACTTCAAGCGCTGATTATTCTTGTTTATATATATATATATATATATATATATATATATATATATATATATATATATTCCTCGTTTGCAAGAAGGCACTCACTGGTCTTTTAGTAAAAAACAACTTTTAATTCACAGATTTAAAAAGCAATGACATACATAACGTTTCGATGTCGTTATGACATCTTTGTCAAATGTTCTGCTAACATCACCAATATAGGACAAACATGTACCTGTCTGTACTACGGCTCTTGTATTGTATGTATGTATATATGTATCTTTTGCTTGTCCCTACTTGAGCTTTAAGTGGGAATCTTCTGTCATTTTAAACTACTTAATAAAACCCTGGGCTTTTACTCTGTTATATGGTATAGTGCTGTTATTTGGTAAATACCTATATATATACATATAAAAAACCCCACTCCACTGGTAACTAACAACGGTGACCTGCTGGAAGCATACCAACCACTGAAGAATCGTGGACAAGCAGGAAGGGTGCAAGGAAACAGAGTATATCTACATAAGTGCCTTTAAAGTACCTCACATCTTGAGGGTACACCAGGTGAGCGTGGATTTTTTCCCACTGCTATTTATACACTGATTGTGAACGTATTACATGAAGTGTGCCCCTGTGCGCCTGTCTCTTTCTATACTTTTCAGACAATCGAGAGGAACCTCGCCCTGCGGGGGATCATCTTTTTATAAGACGGGCTGACTTTTACCTACAGCACACGAGAACTAGTACTATGGATTATATGGAACATTGTACACCCACAGACTGTCCATTTGAATAAGACTGTTTGCTACACAAATTGTATACTGTCTCATACACATATATATATATCTATCTATATATAAAATATCTATTCTTATTAGTGGATGAGAATATATATTGGGACCAGCAGATTGCCTATGCACTTCAAGCGCTGATTATTCTTGTTTTATATATATATATATATATATATATATATATATATATATATATATATATATATATATATATATATATAAAACTTTCCAGATTACTACCCCTATATGCAAGGACTTTCCAGATGCAAGGAGGCATTTTAGCTAAGATTTTTACATCTGCATAACATGTTATACTCTCAGACTAAGATTGCTCAGTGTTTGAAATGAGCCAGGTTAACTTAAAACTGTTCAGTTTACACTACAGCTGACATAATTTTGAAATACATACCAACAAGCCAAAATCCTGCATTTAACCAGATCTAATGGTATGAGTACCACAGCTTATGGTTCCACCAAGACCATATAGAGTACAGCATTTTCAAAATCAATAAGTACAGCTGACAGATGGGAACATTTGTACACTATATTTGAAGTGGTGCTCTTGGTTGGGGAAAAATCAAACAAATAGATGTCAACCTTTTAAAAGTACTTTTCTTCATCTAGTCATCTACCCAGATCATTAATGTACAATTTTGAATTCACAGATTTTTTTTTGTTAGCACATTTACAAATATTATTCTTTAAAAAGTTATCTCTTAATTTCTGCAAATTTTTTATCATGCATGTCACGCACTGTTGATTTAGGGGATGCAAGGTGCATAAATATTTCCTCCTGTGAGTGTTTCTGTGGGTGTCTGTGTTTATGTCTTTATGCTTTGGTTTGTGTCTCTATGAGTGTGTATGTATTTTTTTTCCTGTGGGTCTCTCTGTGAGGATGGGTGTGTATGTGAATTTTCTGTGGATGTCTGTGAGGGTGTGTGCATATGTATTTGAGCTTTTTCTATGGGTGTCTCTGTGAGGGTGCATGTTTGTTTGTCTTTGTGTATTTTCTCTGGATGCCTCTGTGAGGGTGTGTGTGCATGTCTGTGTTTTCTGTGGATGTATCTATGAGGGTGTGTGTGTGTATGTATGTATGTATGTATGTCTGTGTTTTCTGTGGATGTCTTTGTGAGGGTGTGTGTTTTCTGTGGGTGTCTCTGTGAGGGTGTGTGTATGTCTGTGTTTTCTGTAGATGTCTTTGTGAGGGTGTGTGTTTTCTGTGGGTGTCTCTGTGAGGGTGTGTGTATGTCTGTGTTTTCTGTGGATGTCTTTGTGAGGGTGTGTGTTTTCTGTGAGTGTCTCTGTGAGGGTGTGTGTATGTCTGTGTTTTCTGTGGATGTCTTTGTGAGGGTGTGTGTTTTCTGTGGGTGTCTCTGTGAGGGTGTGTGTATGTCTTTGTGTGTTTTCTGTGGATGTCTCAGTGAGGGTGTGTGTATGTATGTCTTTCTGTGTTTTATGTGGTTGTCTCTCTGTGTGTGTATGTCTTTGTGTGTTTTATATGGGTGTCTCTCTCTCTCTCTCTGTGTGTGTGTGTGTGTATATGTCTTTGTGTGTTTTCTGAGGCTGTCTCTGTCAGTGTTTCCTTGGGTGTATGTGCAAGTTTGAGTTTGTGTGTGTGTGTGTCCATTGTCTGTTCCTTTTTTGGACATTTTGACCTTACTACTGATTATTCACATCTTTCTACAGACTTTGAGACTAATGAGACCTTTCTGGAAGTCACCAATCCACCATTTAACCTTTAAATTATTGTTTAGGCAGTTCAGGGCCCTTCCTTTCAGCCACTGCATGCTGTTGTCATCATTTAGTTGGCATCTTCCTTTACAAAAAGATAATCATATTTAGTTTTCTAAATCTCCTTTTTTTCCAAAACTGTAGTTTACCTCATTACTTTTCAGGTCAATGTAAACAAGTACTGAGTGTCTGTTTGGGTGTTTTTGTATGAGTGTGTTTTTTTGCGTGTCTGCTAGAGTGTCTATATGTGAATCTTTATGTGTGAGTGTTTCAGTGTTATGAGTGTGTCTGTGTGTTTGTATGTTACTACCTTTACAACATTTCCAAGTTTAAATAGACACTTAAGAATAAAGTGCATATACATTTTAGTCACTTGGTTAAAAAGTTGCACGTGTCAAAGGAGGGGGGGGGCTGATCAATGGTTAAGTCAGGGACCCCATCATTTCTAGTGGTGGCCCTGGGTAAAGGGGAGTGTGTCATGGGATCTCCCGGAAGCATCAGCAAGTTTATACGCTGCAGGACGCTGTAAGGACAAAGACAAATTGTAGCAACTTCACGGAAACCCCCGCAATACCACTTCAGAGGTCCGGTAAGGCTCCCTTACATATCTGCTATTACTAACTTTACACGGATACTCAATAAGTTATTTTGGCCACCATAACCCTAATATAAGGACGACACTGTGGATTACAAATATACCATCGCTAGCCATATTTTGATTATTACTACCTGGCTATTCCTCCTATAAATATTGGCTGTGGGATTTATTTTGTAATTATGGATTTAGAATCTATATAATCTCCTGCAGAATTTTTTCAGTACCTTTTGGGAGATATGAGGCACCTTTTTTAACTTCATTGACTTTATCTACATTTTTTATATAAGTTCCCTTACATATCTGTTATTACTGACTTTACACGGATACTCAATAGGTTATTTTGGCCACCATAACCCTAATATAAGGATGACACATATAAACACATTAACCTATATATAAGTGTATTGGAGCCCTTTGCAGTTAAGTAGATGAAAACTTGTAAAAATATATTTATGCAATATTCATATTTAATAAAGGTTGTAACTATGTATTTACTGTGAATATTTCACATTCCAATGTTCTGTACATAGTAGAATATGTTCTAAGTATTTCTAAATAGATATTCCTATATATATGTATATATCTGTACCTTGTTGTTATTGTTTAAAAACCATCATATATATATATATATATATATCTATATATCTATATATCTATATATATATATATATATATATATATATATATATATATATATATATATATATATATTTATGAATAAATAGAACATATTTCGTTATGTAAAGAACATCGGAATTTTAAATATTCATATTTTCATGTCGGGTTTGTGCTAATGAGAATATGTCATGGTATTTGCGCAAGAGAGTGGGTGTTTATGGTTACAGCTGGAGAAAAAACAGTTTACGTTAAACGCAAAATGCCGCTCCACTTGTAATCTAGCCCTTAATCATTCAACATAAAAAAACTTTATAAAATACCATAATTATTTATTTTGACACATTTTCCTGTAAATTACCTGTAAATAGATTTGGGAGGGCACACTAGTCTAATCTGGTTACATATCTGTTCCTAGTTGGCTTCATCAGGTGTGATAAGGTAATAGAACAGTTTAACACCTAATGAACACAGAGCTAAAGGTAATATCTGCACACAAGGGAGGCTGGTGTCCCTTCAGCTAAACACAGCACTGTTATGAATAACTCATAACGGTCAGGCTCACACGCTAAAATATAGAAATCTACTTGGCCAGCTTATACCATTAATGTAAATAGTCAGAACCCACAGCTTCAACACAATGTTTAATTAAAACTTTAAATTCCAATATATTTGACCTGCAAAAATGCAACTTTCTACTTTTGTAATTTGGAAGACAAAACTTTATTTATAAAAACATTATTTGTGCCTTTGTCAGATATTTCTCTTGTACATAAACTGTGCAGGTTGTTTTGTCTTCTTAGAGTCTTTAGTCAGTTAGGACGGATTAACTTTAGGCTTCAGGGTGACAGTAAAGGTGCTGTCCATAAGTGTGTCTGCTCTTCATCAGAGTTTTATTGAAATCTTTCCAGGACAACAATATGGACCCTATTCAGAACAGAGTGGATCTTGGACACGTCTGATCTATAGTCGCATTGTTGTCTTCTTGAGTTTGTATCAGGAAACGTTTGGATACCATTTGCAGAATGCGGAGAGCTTTGTTTTATTTTTATAATCAGACTTTGTTTTTGTTATCCTTTGTTTAACATATATAAGGCTTTATCTTGTCTGATAACGTCTTGTGTATTAATGTTGTAGGCAATTTTTTCTTTGGTTTCCTCTAGATTTTCATCACAGAAGCCTTTATAAAAAGAGGATTTTATAGGGTAGGGAGCGTAGAAGTATGTACAGTGTAGTAAAAGGCACCACATAGTTATTATTAATAATGAATCCAACCATTACATATCCCATATGTGTAACTACAGTTTTGGCAATCGATGCATTTTTGTTGGGCCATTAAACCAATATTATATCATGGTATTGTACTATGTTATAATTTATAGTTTGTATAGCCACTTCCCTCAATCTTTTTTTTTGTTAGGGTTTCTACAAAGATAATGCTTTTCTGTGGCTCCTTATTTGGTTCTTATTGCAATAGTCATTAATGCCTTATTGTTGACACTGGGTTAAAGTGAGCACGGAAATAAACTTGCAGAGAGCAAACACAATATTGATAGAGCGTGTAGACAGTGAGACTGCAAGAGGGGAAACAAGAGAGAGACTGTAATACCGATATCACAAAGAGTACTACCGATATCAAAGAGAGTACAAGGTAATCATACAGACCACAGAAGGACAGATGACAGTGAGACTGCAGGAGAAGGACAGATGACATTGAGACAGAAGGAGAAGGACAGATGACATTGAGACAGCAGGAGAAGGCTAGGTGACAGTGAGACTGCAGGAGAAGGCTAGATAAGAGTGAGACTGCAGGAGAAGGACAGATGACAGTGAGATTGCAGAAGACTAGGTGACAGTGAGACTGCAAGAGAAAGCTAGGTGACAGTGAGACTGCAGGAGAAAGCTAGGTGACAGTGAGACTGCAGGAGAAAGCTAGGCAGGAGATGGCGAGATGTCAATAAGGCTGCAGGAGATGGCTAGATGGCAATAAGGCTGTATGAGATGGCTAGATGGCAATAAGGCTGCAGGAGATGGCTAGATGGCAATAAGGCTGCAGGAGATGGCTAGATGACAATAAGGCTGCAGGAGATGGCTAGATGGCAATAAGGCTGCAGGAGATGGCTAGATGACAATAAGGCTGTAGGAGATGGCTAGATGGCAATAAGGCTGCAGGAGATGGCTAGATGGCAATAAGGCTGCAGGAGATGGCTAGATGACAATAAGGCTGTAGGAGATGGCTAGATGGCAATAAGGCTGCAGGATATGGCTAGATCGCAATAAGGCTGCAGGAGATGGCTAGATGACAATAAGACTGCAGGAGATGGCTAGATGGCAATAAGGCTGCAGGAGATGGCTAGATGGCAATGAGGCTGCAGGAGATGGCTAGATGGCAATAAGGCTGCAGGAGATGGCGAGATGGCAATAAGGCTGCAGGAGATGGCTAGATGGCAATAAGGCTGTATGAGATGGCTAGATGGCAATAAGGCTGCAGGAGATGGCTAGATGGCAATAAGGCTGCAGGAGATGGTTAGATGGCAATAAGGCTGTAGGAGATGGCTAGATGGCAATAAGGCTGCAGGAGATGGCTAGATGACAATAAGGCTGCAGGAGATGGCTAGATGACAATAAGGCTGTAGGAGATGGCTAGATGGCAAAAAGGCTGCAGGAGATGGCTAGATGGCAATAAGGCTGCAGGAGATGGCTAGATGGCAATAAGGCTGCAGGAGATGGCTAGATGGCAATGAGGCTGCAGGAGATGGCTAGATGACAATAAGGCTGCAGGAGTTGGCTAGATGGCAATAAGGCTGCAGGAGATGACTAGATGGCAATAAGGCTGCAGGAGATGGCTAGATGGCAATAAGGCTGGAGGAGTTATGGCTAGATGGCAATAAGGCTGCAGGAGATGGCTAGATGGCAATAAGGCTGCAGGAGATGGCAAGATGGCAATAAGGCTGCAGGAGATGGCAAGATGGTAATAAGGCTGCAGGAGATGGTTAGATGGCTAGATGGCAATAAGGCTGCAGGAGATGGCTAGATGACAATAAGGCTGTAGGAGATGACTAGATAGCAATAAGGCTGCAGGAGATGGCTAGATGGCAATAAGGCTGCAGGAGATGGCTAGATGGCGATAAGGCTGCAGGGGATGGCTAGATGGCAATAAGGCTGCAGGAGATGGCTAGATGGCAATAAGGCTGCAGGAGATGGCTAGATGACAATAAGGCTGTAGGAGATGGCTAGATGGCAATAAGGCTGCAGGAGATGGCAAGATGGCAATAAGGCTGCAGGAGATGGCAAGATGGCAATAAGGCTGCAGGAGATGGCAAGATGGTAATAAGGCTGCAGGAGATGGCTAGATGGCTAGATGGCAATAAGGCTGCAGGAGATGGCTAGATGACAATAAGGCTGTAGGAGATGGCTAGATAGCAATAAGGCTGCAGGAGATGGCTAGATAGCAATAAGGCTGCAGGAGATGGCTAGATGGCAATAAGGCTGCAGGGGATGGCTAGATGGCAATAAGGCTGCAGGAGATGGCTAGATGGCAATAAGGCTGCAGGAGATGGCTAGATGACAATAAGGCTGTAGGAGATGGCTAGATGGCAATAAGGATGCAGGAGATGGCTAGATGGCAATAAGGCTGCAGGAGATGGCTAGATGACGATGAGACTGACTGCAGGAGATGGCAATAAGGCTGCAGGAGATGCAGGAGATGGCTAGATGGCAATAAGGCTGCAGGAGATGGCTAGATGACAATAAGGCTGCAGTAGATGGCTAGATGACAATAAGGCTGCAGGAGATGGCTAGATGGCAATAAGGCTGCAGGAGATGGCTAGATGACAATAAGGCTGCAGGAGATGGCTAGATGGCAATAAGGCTGCAGGAGATTGCTAGATGGCAATAAGGCTGCAGGAGATGGCTAGATGGCAATAAGGCTGCAGGAGATGGCTAGATGTCAATAAAGCTGCAGGAGATGGCTAGATGGCAATGAGGCTGCAGAAGATGGCTAGTTGGCTATAAGGCTGCAGGAGATGGCTAGATGGTAATGAGGCTGCAGGAGATGGCTAGATGGCAATGAGGCTGCAGGAGATGGCTAGATGGCAATAAGGGTGCAGGAGATGGCTAGATGGCAATAAGGCTGCAGGAGATGGCTAGATGGCAATAAAGCTGCAGGAGATGGCTAGATGGCAATAAGGCTGCAGGAGATGGCTATAAGGCTGCAGGAGATGGCTAGATGGCAATGAGGCTGCAGGAGATGGCTAGATGGCAATAACACTGCAGGAGATGGCTAGATGGCAATAAGGCTGAAGGAGATGGCTAGATGGCAATAAGGCTGCAGGAGATGGCTAGATGGGCAATAAGGCTGCAGGAGATGGCAAGATGGCAATAAGGCTGCAGGAGATGGCTAGATGGCAATAAGGCTGCAGGAGATGGCTAGATGACAATAAGGCTGCAGGAGATGGCTAGATGACAATAAGGCTGCAGGAGATGGCTAGATGGCAATAAGGCTGCAGGAGATGGCTAGATGACAATAAGGCTGCAGGAGATGGCTAGATGGCAATAAGGCTGCAGGAGATGGCTAGATGGCAATATGGCTGCAGGAGATGGCTAGATGGCAATAAGGCTGCAGGAGATGGCTAGATGACAATAAGGCAGCAGGAGATGGCTAGATGGCAATAAGGCTGCAGGAGATGGCTAGATGACAATAAGGCTGCAGGAGATGGCTAGATGGCAATAAGGCTGCAGGAGATGGCTAGATGGCAATAAGGCTGTAGGAGATGGCTAGATGGCAATAAGGCTGCAGGAGATGGTTAGATGACAATGAGACTGACTGCAGGAGATGGCAATAAGGCTTCAGGAGATGGCTAGATGGCAATAAGGCTGCAGGAGATGGCTAGATGGCAATAAGGCTGTAGGAGATGGCTAGATGGCAATAAGGCTAGGTGGTAATAAAGCTGTATGAGATGGCTAGATAACAATAAGGCTGCAGGAGATGGCTAGATGACAATAAGGCTGCAGGAGATGGCTAGATGGCAATAAGGCTGCAGGATATGGCTAGATGGCAATAAGGCTGCAGGAGATGGCTAGATGGCAATAAGGCTGCAGGAGATGGCTAGATGGCAATAAGGCTGCAGGAGATGGCTAGATGGCAATAAGACTGCAGGAGATGGCTAGATGACAATAAGGCTGCAGGAGATGGCTAGATGGCAATAAGGCTGCAGGAGATGGCTAGATGACAATAAGGCTGCAGGAGATGGCTAGATGGCAATAAGGCTGCAGGAGATGGCGAGATGGCAATAAGGCTGCAGGAGATGGCTAGATGGCAATAAGGCTGCAGGAGATGGCTAGATGGCAATAAGGCTGTATGAGATGGCTAGATGGCAATAAGGCTGCAGGAGATGGCTAGATGACAATGAGGCTGCAGGAGATGGCTAGATGGCAATGAGGCTGCAGAAGATGGCTAGATGACAATAAGGCTGCAGGAGATGGCTAGATGGCAATAAGGCTGCAGGAGATGGCGAGATGGCAATAAGGCTGCAGGAGATGGCTAGATGACAATAAGGCTGCAGGAGATGGCTAGATGGCAATAAGGCTGCAGGAGATGGCTAGATGGCAATAAAGCTGTATGAGATGGCTAGATGGCAATAAGGCTGCAGGAGATGGCTAGATGACAATGAGACTGACTGCAGGAGATGGCAATAAGGCTACAGGAGATGGCTAGATGGCAATAAGGCTGCAGGAGATGGCTAGATGGCAATAAGGCTGTAGGAGATGGCTAGATGGCAATAAGGCTGCAGGAGATGGCTAGATGGCAATAAAGATGTAGGAGATGGCTAGATGGCAATAAGGCTGCAGGAGATGGCTAGGTGGCAATAAGGCTGCAGGAGATGGCTAGATGGCAATAAAGCTGAATGAGATGGCTAGATGGCAATAAAGCTGTATGAGATGGCTAGATAACAATAAGGCTGCAGGAGATGGCTAGATGACAATAAGGCTGCAGGAGATGGCTAGATGGCAATAAGGCTGCAGGATATGGCTAGATGGCAATAAGGCTGCAGGAGATGGCTAGATGGCAATAAGGCTGCAGGAGATGGCTAGATTGCAATAAGGCTGCATGAGATGGCTAGATGACAATGAGACTGCAGAAGGGGTGATTACAGTGATACTGCATAAGAAGGCTAGATAACAATGAGCTTGCAGGATAAGGCTAGATAACAATTAGATGACAATGAGGCTGCAGGAGAAGGCCAGATGACAATGAGACTGCAGGAGAAAGCTAGATGACATTGAAACTGCAGGAGAAGGCTAGATAACAATGAGCTTGCAGGAGAAAGCTAGATAACAATTAGATGAAATTGAGGCTGCAGGAGAAGGCTAGATGACTATAAGACCACAGAACGTTAGATGACAATTGGATAAAAATTAGACCACAGGAAAAGGGTAGATGACAATGAGACCAAAGGAGAAGGCTAGATGACAATGAGACAGCAGAAGAAGGTAGATAACAATTAGATTACAATTAGACTGCAACAATAGGCTAGATGACAATGAGACCACAGGAGAAGGCTAGATGACAATTAGATTATAATGACAATCTCATTGTCATCTAGCCTTCTCCAAGCAGACAATTGGATTGCAGTCAGTGGACTGATTCTGCAACATATGTAGATTCTTCCCCATGGACACTGGTCTTAGTTCTTGGGGCTGCAGCATATGTGGTTGGACCTTTGCCTTTTTTCCCTGCACTTGCTTTTAGTTTGTTAATGATCTTGCGCATTGGACTTGTGCTCCCTGAGGTCTTTCTATCTGCCTTGTGCGTAGTCAGTTTGGAATTGAGTTTGTTAATGATCTTGCGCATTGGACTTGTACTCTCTGGGCTCTTTCTATCTGCCTTGTGCGTAGTCAGTTTGGAATTTAGTTTGTTAATGATCTTGCGCAATGGACTTTTACTCCCTGAGCTTTTTCTATCTGCCTTGGGCGTAGTCAGTTTGGATTTTAGCGAGGAAGCAATATCACTTCTAATCTTATTTATCCACTGCTGTTTGTTTTCCACAGACCTGGAGATGGATTTGGTTTTAGAGAGGTTGGTACTGTTCTGATTGCTCCCATGAAGAGGCTTCTGATCTCTCAACTGAAAGTCTTTAACAGATAGTCTGTTTTTGGTGGCTAGGCCCTCCTTAGCACCTACAGTTGTTGTTGCAGGCTCAGAGGATGGTACAAAAGGGCCAGTGGGCTCGGTGGTCTGAGTGGCAGATAAATCTGTAAAGGCCACACCTGTCAGGACAGTTGGTAACATAGTTACAGCTGCATAAAACAAGAAAGTACTGGCAACAGCTAACACCAACATATAAACAAAATTACATCAAAACATACTAATACAATACACAAAGTAATACTCACTGAAATACAGAAATATCACACACACACATGCATGCAATCACACACCTATGTATACACATACACACACATATGTACACAAACATATGTGTGAGTGTATTACATACTACATATACAGTATATACACATATATATACAAATATACACATTCACACACAGATAGGGCTGCCATATATAGAAGCTGCTTAAGTGCAAGTGGTGAATGTTTAGGCTTGTGGGAATGTTTAGGTTTTACAATAAAATATATTTAATGAAGAGCCACATAAAATACCTTCAATAACCCCCTTACCTGTTCTATCTATAAAAGCTAACTGTACTTCATAACTTATAGTCACACTGCTTATACTCAGTAGTGTCTGTCCCCTAATACTAACTACACCCCTTACCTTAATTACACTGACTTACCCTGTTACTCACCGTATCTCTTATTACAGCCCAATAAACTCATTACACCTGCTTAAACTCATTTCATGCTTTTACCCCATTACAGCGATGTAACACTTCTATCCTTCTTCCCCTACCCACTTCCCCTCACTATTTCATCTGTATTTTGCACTAACCACACCCTTTGTCCCGTGACCCTGAATTACACCCTCCCTTACCCTTAGTTTCAAGGTCTAATACTGTGCATCAAGGTGGAATGTGTTGGTGACTCATGTAAGGAATAGTAACCATGACTTTAAACATACCTGACTTTCCAATAGGTTCTATGTTAGAATATGCGACAGTGTCCTTTACAGGTTGGGTACACCAAACTCGCTACAGTAGAAAGAGAATGGGAGAACATATATGAATGATGTATTATTTCTCAAAGCCTAAATGTTATTACCCTCAATCTCCCCAGACTTCATTCCCTTAGTGTCATTATCTCCTCCCAACATCATGTCCTGTCACTATAAAGTCAGTAACAACACCTGGTTATTACTTTAAAGTCAGAAACAACACCTACTCATTGTAATGCTGCAAATAACTACATCTGGCCCATGAAAATAAAGTTAGTAACAATGTCTGGGACATTAATATAAATAATAGAATAACAACTGTACCTATCACTATCAAGTCAGTAAAACATCTGCCAGTAATAACATCTGGCTGTCTACAAAGTCAGTAACAACATCAGGTAGTCACTATAAAGTCAATAACATCAGGCTGTCACTATAAACATCTCACTGTCATTACCTAGTCCGTAACAACATCAGGCTGTCACTATAAAGTCAGTAACAACATCAGGCTGTCACTATAAAGTCAGTAACAACATCAGGCTGTCTATAAAGTCAGTAACAACATCAGGCTGTCTATAAAGTCAATAACAACATCAGGCTGTCTATAAAGCCAGTAACAACATCAGGCTGTCTATAAAGTCAGTAACAACATCAGGCTGTCTATAAAGTCAGTAACAACATCAGGCTGTCTATAAAGCCAGTAACAACATCAGGCTGTCTATAAAGCCAGTAACAACATCAGGCTGTCTATAAAGTCAGTAACAACATCAGGCTGTCTATAAAGTCAATAACAACATCAGGCTGTCTATAAAGCCAGTAACAACATCAGGCTGTCTATAAAGTCAGTAACAACATCAGGCTGTCTATAAAGCCAGTAATAACATCAGGCTGTCTATAAAGTCAGTAACAACATCAGGCTGTCACTATAAAATCAGTAACAACATCTCACTGTCATTATAAAGTCAGTAACAACATCAGGCTGTCTATAAAGCCAGTAACAACATCAGGCTGTCTATAAAGTCAGTAACAACATCAGGCTGTCTATAAAGCCAGTAACAACATCAGGCTGTCTATAAAGTCAGTAACAACATCAGGCTGTCACTATAAAATCAACAACATCTCACTGTCATTATAAAGTCAGTAAAACATCTGCCTGTTACCTTTAAAGCCAACAATAACATCAAGCTGTCACTATAAAGTCAGTAACAACATCTGGCTGTCATCATAAAGTCAGTAACATTGGGTCCCATCACTATAAAGATACACTAATTCAAAAAGGAAATGACAAAAAGTGTAGCATTATCATCAACTTTTATATTACAATGCAACTTTTTTTACTTATAGATAAAAAGCATAATAAATAGTATTTAGTTAGACATTCATTCATACAGACATTCACCCCATAGATTAAGAACGCATTGTGACAGTTTGTATTTCTATAAGGGCATTACTAGTGCAGTAAAATTAACAGATATGCTGTGAGAATTGTATTTGCTTCTAATGGGCTAGATTACAAGTGGAGCACAAAATATCGCTTTCGCACTTCAATTAGTAATACCAGCGTTACATGTT
The DNA here is from genome assembly GCF_027579735.1 of Bombina bombina. Classification (NCBI taxonomy): domain Eukaryota; kingdom Metazoa; phylum Chordata; class Amphibia; order Anura; family Bombinatoridae; genus Bombina; species Bombina bombina. The sequence continues at coordinate 1,379,838,274 of NC_069499.1, read as the reverse complement.
AGGTGCAATGTGATTGCGAACTCACATTGCACCTAACACTGTCCCCACTTGTCATGTCTTTATATGATATCACACACACACATGCTCTTAGTTCTCAATTTCTATCCAGCAAATCTACCCAATCCCCTGCATGGTACCTTGAGATAATACTTGCGAGTAGAGCAGCGAAACTTGGCAAAATGACAAAAGGATGGAAATGGTGTGGTAGTGTGGAGTTTTGCACACACAGGACCTGTAATACCAGACAGACAGGTTATAAGTACATTACTGTGATGTCTAAGGGTCACACATCAGTTGTTTTAGTGTAGCTTATTCATTATATTATGTTATGACCTATATTTGTGTCATTAAGTAATAGTGGCTCCTTATGTTTGGCTCTAAAGAACAGCTGCTAAGCAGAATCAGACCCCTGCTGTGGTCACTCTGATACCTATAGTATATTAATAACAATATTATTTTGCACTACAAAGGGAAACTGGACTAAAAAATTTAAATTATACAAGGAATTTTTCATGGTTCAAAAAGATGACAATTAACAAACAAATACAATCCGCAGTGTAAAAATCTAACCATCAAATGTATTCACAAAGAGTGAAAAAAAGAGAAATATTCCTGATTGCTATTTTAATAGGCTTAGGAAAAAAAATATTCGTAATATTCTCAACCTTGGCCTACGATAAAAAGATAGACAATTAAAGTGAATGTAAATGTTGATGTTAAAGTGCCCAGTTTTTAAAAAAATTGATTAAAGACAGGAGCACGTTAAAGCGACACTAAACCCAATTTTTTTCTTTCATGATTCAGATAGAGCATGCAATTTTAACTTTCTGATTTACTCATATTATAAATTTTTCTTCGTTCTCTTGCTATCTTTATTTAAAAAGCAGGAATGTGATGCATAGGAGCCGGCCCATTTTTGGTTGAGAACCTGGGTTATGCTTGCTTATTGGTGGGTAAATGTAAGCTTCCAATAAGCAAGCGGTATCCATAGTGCTGAACCTAAAATGGTCTGGCTGCTAAGATTTACATTCCTGCTTTTAAAATAAAGATAGCAAGAGAACGAAGAAAAATTGATAATAGGAGTAAATTAGAAAGTTGCATAAAATATCATGCTATATCTGAATGCTGAAAGACAAAATTTGGGTTCAGTGTCCCTTTAATTCCACAAAATTAACATTTCACTTGTGTTGTGAAAAAATACTTAACTTTTAAATCTTGACAGCCGCATCCAGCTTCCCCCGGTAAGCCTCTTCTTACGTCAGAAATGATGGATCGGTCATCCTCCAATCACGGCTTCCCCCCGGGGAAATCAGTGTCTGATTTAACACCGTGATTGGAGGATGCCGGATTCCTCATTTTAGACCCAGGAAGAGGCTTTGCGACGGGCGGAGGAAGCTGGAGCAGCTGTCAAGATTAAAAGGTAAGTATTTTTTCACAACACAAGTGAAATGTAATTTTGATGAATTAAAGTGCCCCTGTTTTTAATTGAATTTTTAAAAACCGGGCACTTTAACATCAAAATTTATATTCACTTTAAAAAACAATGGGCAGGGTGAGATAAATCAGATAAAACAAATTCTGACTCTCATATTCATTCTTGAACAGTAAATGTCCTTAAAGTGATTGTAAAGTTTAAGTTTAAAAATAAAAACTTACTTTTTCATTACTGTAAACAGACCGGCGATTCTCCGCCCGTATCTTCTTCTGTATTTTGCCGCTCAATGACGAATCCGGCTTCCCCTAATCGTTGCTTGCCCCTATTGGCGTCTAGCTCGTGCGGTATGCAACGACTGGAGGAAGCCGGATTCCTCATCCATATGCAAAATACAGAAGAAGATGCGGGCGGAGAATCGCCGGTCTGTTTACAGTAATGAAAAGGTAAGTATTTTTTTAAAAAGCGTCATTGTAAAGTTTAATGAATTAAAGTGCCTCTGTTTTTAAGAGGATTTTTAGATACTGGGCTTTAATTTGTTAAACTATACAATCACTTTAAGAGAAATGCGTTTTCCGCAGATCTCACAATTCAGTGTAGTTTCTCCTTTAATGATAATGTAGCAGAGCTATACCAGGTTAAAATAGAGGATGATAAAACGGATTCGTTGATGGCTGAATAAAAATAAGTTAACAGTTTTTGAGAGAGGCTACATTTTTTACGTTGCCATAAGAAGTACAAACGTCTGAGATTTTTTAACCCCTTAAGGACCCGGGCATTTCAGACAAAAACTTCCGCAAAAGACCAAAGCATTTTTAGCATTTTTGCCATCACTACATTTAAACAGAAATAGAGCCTTTTTTATATTTACTTATTAAAACTATATATTTTTTTTAGTAGACAACCCAAAGTATTGATCTAGGCCCATTTTGGTATATTTCATACCACCATTTCACCGCGAAATGCGATCAAATAAAAAAAAAACACAAGTTTCACAATTTTAGGTTTCTCACTGAAATTATTTACAAACAGCTTGTGCAATCATGGCACAAATGGTTGTAAATGCTTCTCTGGGATCCCCTTTGTTCAGAAATAGCAGACATATATGGCTTTGGCATTGCTTTTTGGTAATTAGAAGGCAGCTAAATGCAGTTGCGCTCCACACTTGTATTATGCCCAGCAGTGATGGGGTTAATTAGGTAGCTTGTAGGGTTAATTTTAGCTTTAGTGTATAGATTACCCTCCCACCTCACACATCACACCCCCTGATCCCTCCTTGACCCATCTCAAACAGCTCTCTTCCCTCCCCCACCCCCCAAAGGTCACCCCCATCTTAAAGGGCCACTAAACTCAAAATCTTTCTTTCATGATTCAGATAGAACATACAAATTTAAACAACATTACAATTTACTTCTATTATGTATTTTGCTTCATTTCTTAGATATCCTTATTTGAAGAAAAGCAATGCACATGGGTGAGCCAATCACATGAGGCTTCTATGTGCAGCAACCAATCAGCAGCTAATGAGCATATCTAGATATGCTTTTCAGCAAAGAATATCAAGAGAATAAAACAAATTAGATAATAGAAGTAAATTAGAAAGATGTTTAAAAATGCATTCTCTTTCTAAATCATGAAAGAAAAAATGTGGGTTTCATGTCCCTTTAAGAACTGGCAGAAAGTATGCCAATATAAAAAAAAGGTTTAATTGTTTGTTTTTTATATATATATTTTCTGCAGGGTAGTATCCTCCCTTACCTTCCAACCCCCCAAACAGCTCTTTAACCCTCCCCCTCTACCTCTTTTGCTGCCATCTTAGGTACTGGCAGCTGTCTTCCAGTACCCAGTTTTCTGCAAATTAGGCAAAAAAAAATAAAAAAATATAAAATATAATTTTTTTCAGTAGTGTAGCTGCTCCCTGTCAATATCCTACCCCCACCCCCTCCCAGATCCCTTTCCCTCAACAGATGCCACATAGGATCCCCCTCATTGCCGGAGGTGGGGCAATGAGGGGGATCCTATGTGGCATCTGTTGAGGGAAAGGGATTTGCCTCATTTTTTTGTTTTGCATCGCCTGTAGCATGGCGTAGCGGTCCCACCCGCTCCCGCCCCCTCCAGCTATGGGTCGCCCACCCGCCTCCCTCCTTACCCTTACACCTACCAACGATCGGCACCACTGCTGTCCGATGCAGAGAGGGCCATAAATTGCCCCTCTCAGAATTGGTAACTCTGCAACTCTATTTCTGCAGTGCCCCACACATGGGGCATGCAGAAATAGCGCCATCTTGCAATTTTTAGCTCCACTTGTAATCTAGACCTAAATTGTTTTAATTTAAAGGGACAATCTATTCAAAATTAATCTTTCATGATTCAGATAGGGCATGCAGTTTTAAACAACTTTCCAATTTACTTTAATCATCAAATGTGCTTTGTTCTCTTGGTATTCTTTGTTGAAAGCTAAACCTAGGTAGGCTCATATGGTAATTTCTAAGCCCTTGAAGGCCGCCTCTTATCTCAGGGAATTTTGACAGTTTTTCACAGCATTTCATAATAACAGATGTAAGAGCAACAGGTAATATTTAAAGATTTAGAACAAGTTGGTACAGGACATTGTATTAAGGTTAAAAAGATCTGAAATTAAAGGTACTAGTTGGTTAGCACAATGTTTCAATGCAGAAATATTGTCAGGCCTGTTGCTTTCTTAGGCTTCTGTCTTTTAAAAATAAAGTTTACTTGTTTGTGACAGAAAATTATTGACTCTCTTTAGATTTTAAATGAGAAATAATTACAGAAGGTCTACGGAAGGCCTCTTCTTGTTAAATCTAGAGTAGTACTTGTTTAATTAGTTAGGAAATAAAGCATTCATTATACTAGCTGAAGATTTTGGTTTATAGTTTGTAATAGACTGGAGACCTTACCAGACCGAAGTACTATAATTTGCAGCAAAAAGATGTTAAAGTTTACCTTTAAATTGTTTTTTAGTAGCCTTAAAGGGACACTGAACCCAAATGTTTTTCTTTCGTGATTTAGATAGAGCATGCAATTTTAAGCAACTTTCTAATTTACTCCTGTTATCAATTTTTCTTCATTCTCTTGCTATCTTTATTTGAAAAAGAAGGCATCTACGCTTTTTTTCTTGGTTCAGCACTCTGGACTGCAGTTTTTTTATTGGTGGATGAATTTATCCACCAATCAGCAAAGACAACCCAGGTTGTTCACGAAAAATGGGCCGGCATCTAAACTTACATTCTTGCATTTCAAATAAAGATACCAAGAGAATAAAGAAAATTTGATAATAGGAGTAAATTAGAAAGTTGCTTAAAATTTCATGCTCTATCTGAACCATGAAAGAAAAAAAATTGGGTACAGTGTCCCTTTAAAGGAACAGTGTACAACAATTTACATATAACTGCATGTAATAGACAATACTGAAAAGAAGAATATGCCCAGATACTGATGTAAAATTCCAGTATAAAACCTTTTAAAAACTTACTTATAAGCATACAGTTTAGCACTGTAGATGAGGTTAGGCTGGGACACTCAGTGAAATGGGCTGGTAAAGCAGAAAGTGTCACTATGATCTCTAGTAGAAGTTAGAACAAAAGCTGTAAATGAGACCTCACTAGTAGATGTGCACATCCCCTCTGCCCCTAACACTCACCAGCAGGTACAGAGCCATGGTTTTCAAACTCGTCCAGATGTTTGATTTCAGGGTCCATACACCCAAAGCTCTGGCGGAGGTGGCAGATGGACTCCACTTTCCAGGCAGGCAACCGAGTTTGAAAGAAGTCTCTGTATTCCTCATAATTTAGAGGTGTTCCAGGATTTTGTGGGGGAACTTTGCTGATTTTCTCCCCATCTACTAAAGTTGCAAAGACTGAAGAAAAAAAAAAGAAGCTCTCATTAGATTATATCTACCAGACCCCTCTGTACAGACTGACACTCATAGGGAGAAGGGACAAAACTGTTATCCTGACAGTAAGTTGCCTGATCAGTCCTATAGACAATAGATGTCCTCATATCCTTCACCCAACAGTGACTGGTGATTGTCAGCTGGCAGCTTTATAATGGGGGCACCTGGCACAATTTTAGTTATTAAGTAAAATAGATATTGACTTTATTTATAAATACTGCAATTTGTTTCATTCAATGATCTTTAAAAAAATATCAATCTGAGAAAACCTCACCAGCTTCTTAATAGCTTTGCAGCACTACTGAGAAAATAGAGCCAAACATTTGCAAAAACAAACAACTCATTTATTATGTATAGCTTTGGGGTTAAATGGGGTGCAGCATAAGAAGGTGTGAGACAGTGGGGAGGTGGGTGAGATGCAGGTGAGGCGGTAGAGAGGTGATGGGTGAGAGAAAGAGGAGTAAAGCCAGAAACAGGAAGTAGAAGAGGTGAAAAGGGAAAAGATTGTGCTAAGGAGTGAAGGGAAAAGAGAGTGAGGGGAATGAGAGTGAGGGAAGTGAGTAAAATAAGACAGGGATGGGGAGGAGAGGTGGAGAGTAAAAGGAGAGACAGAGGTGGCTGGGTGGATGAGAGAAAGGGGAGAGGAGTCAGTAAGAGGGGGGACAAGAGTTGGTGCAGTGAGAAGGAGGATAATTTAGTAAAGGGAGACACAGAGGGGTAAAGGAATGACAGGTGTGTGAGTAAAAGGAGAGGGTAAGTTTCTTACCTAGCAAGAGACACACATAAGTCTGCTCTTTCTTCATCTTCAGCAACAAAATCAGCTCAGATACAGCTACACATCAGAATTATCCTACTACAATTATGACATCACAATCACCATCCTAGCCACTCCCCACATCTATGACATCACTGCCATTATCCTGGCCACTCCTCTCACACACTGTTACTAACAGAACACATTACACCTAAAGTAATACATAAGCACACAGTGGTCTGGGTTGTAATCTAATCCAATAGCCCCCTTTGCTTTTCAAATGATTTATCTGAGATCTTTAGATATTTAGCTCATTCCAATTAATTTGTCAACCCCATGATAACACAGTTACTAATGCTTTTCTAAAACAATCAGCCCATTTAAACACCCTTATACCTTCTTGTTGGATTTTCTTCCTAGTCAGGATGCAGTAATTTATGGATTCCCTTGCTGGCCAGGATGCAGTCATTTTTGGATTCCCTTGCTGGCCAGGATGCACTAATTGTACCTCAGCCGTATTAGCCCCTCAAATCAAAATTTTAAAATAAACTTCAATAAGTTGGTTAGATCTTTGTTAGATCAGATTTGATCAATTTTGTTTTCTTTAGATATAGCAACCAAGGATCTGTATGAACAATTATTTGGAGGGGGTCTAACCCATCATCAGCCCCCCTTAACAAAAAATTGGACAAAAAGTTATTTAATTTGATAGATATTTGTTAGATCAGGTATGATAAGCTATTTGTTTTGTTAGATCTAGCATAATTACAGAGATATTAGGTATTAAATTAGGGGGGCTGGCCCCCCAAATCAAAATCTTAGACAAAAAATAATTCAGGCTAATTTATATTTGTTAGATCAGGTTTGATCAGTCAGGTATTTTGTTAGACCCAATATAATTACAGAGATATTTGGTATTAAATTGGGGCGGGGCAAAAACAAAAACAAATAAAAATTTTTTAGGTTGATAGACCTTTGTTAGATCAGTTTAGTTCATTTGTTTATATTGTTAGATCCAACTTGCAAAAGGTGATATTGATAATCATATCATGGGAGCTTCCACATATTCAGTATGGGGTGTTGGTCACATAATAAAAATTGGACCAAAAGTGATATAATTTAATAGATATTTGTCAGATCAGGTATGATCAGTCCAGTGTTTTGTTAGACCCAATATAATTACAGAGATAATAGGTATTACATTGGGGGACAAGCCCTCCACTTAAAATATTCAGGCAAAAAATCTTTAAAGGGACACTGAACCCAATTTTTTTCTTTCATGATTCAGATAGAGCATGCAATTTTAAGCAACTTTCTAATATACTTCTATTATGAATTTTTATTAGTTCTCTTATTTGAAAAAAAAGGCATCTAAGTTAAAGGGACAGTTCACCCAAAAACGTTCTCCCCTTTAAATGATTCCCAATGATCCTTTTTACCTTCTAGAGTGTATTAAATTGGTTGCAAGTAGCTCCTTTACTCATATTTCAGCATTTGAAACGGCTGGGGCACAATCCGATATACGGCACAGGTTTCGGCGCAAGCGTGGAAACCTGCGCCGCCCGTAGTTTCAGCTTGCAACTCAAGCTATCCCATATACAGCGCCGTCAGATGCTAAAGTGCCGTAAGTCGGACAAACTAGCGATGTCCAGAAATCTGCGTAAGTACAAATTTCTGGAGTCGCCAGTGACTTACGGCACTTTAGAAACTGCCGCCGCCTACAAAACCTTACTAAAGTATTAAATCTCCCGTACTGTCTAACATGCCTCCCAAAAATAACCCGACACGTATACACCTCTATCCGCAATCCCCCCTCTCACTCCTAATAATAAATATATTAAACCCTAAACCGCCGCTCCCGGATCCCGCCGCCAGCTACATATGTTTTACCCCCTAATCTGATCTCCCTACACCGCCGCCAGCTACATTAAATGTTTTACCCCCTAATGTGACCCCCCTACACCGCCGCCAGCTACATTAAAATTATTATCCCCTAATGTGAGCCCCCTACTCCACCGCCACCTATTTAAACTATATTAACCCCTAATGTGAGCCCCCTTCTTAAACTATATTAACCCCTAATCTGACCCCCTTACACCGCCGCCACCTATATTAAAATTATTAACCCCTAATCTAATCCCCCTACACCACCGCCACCTATATTAAATTTATTAACCCCTACAATACTAAAATTTCCCTACCCTAAACTAAATTACAAATAGCTCTGAAAAGGGCCTTTTGCAGGGCATTGTCCCAAAGTAACCAGCTCTATTACCAGCCCTTAAAAGGGCCTTTTGCAGGGCATTGCCCCAAAGTAACCACCTCTATTACCAGCCCTTAAAAGGGCTTTTTGCGGGGCATTGTCCCAAAAGTAATCAGCTCTTTTACCTGTAATCTAATCCCCCTACACCGCCACCACCTATATTAAATGTATTAACCCCTAATCTAATCCCCCTACACCGCCGCAACCTATATTAAATATATTAACCCCTAATCTGACCCCCCTACACCGCCGCCACCTATATTAAATATTTTAACCCCTAATCTGACCCCCCTACACCGCCGCCACCTATATTAAATATATTAACCCCTAATCTGACCCCCCTACACCGCCGCCACCTATATTAATTATATTAACCCTAATTATATTAGGGTTAATATAGTTATTATATTATATATATTAACTATATTAACCCTATCTAACTCTAACACCCCTAACTTAATTATTATTAAAATAAATCTAAATAATATTAATAATATTAACTAAATTATTACTATTTAAAACTAAATACTTACCTATAAAATAAACCCTAAGATAGCTACAATATAATTAATAATTACATTCTAGCTATTTTAGGGTTTATATTTATTTTACAGGTAACTTGGTATTTATTTTAACTAGGTACAATAGCTATTAAATAGTTAATAACTATTTAATAGCTACCTAGTTAAAATAATTACCAATTTACCTGTAAAATAAATCCTAACCTAAGTTACAAATACACCTACACTATCAATAAATTAATTAAACTACAACTATCTAAACTAAAATACAATTAAATAAACTAAACTAAATTACAAAAAAAACAAACACTAAATTACAAAAAAAAAAAAAAGATTACAAGAATTTTAAGCTAATTACACCTAATCTAAGCCCCCTAATAAAATAATAAAGCCCACCAAAATAAAACAATTCCCTACCCTATTCTATAGTAATCAGCTCTTTTACCAGCCCTTAAAAGGGCTTTTTGCGGGGCATTGCCCCAAAGTAATCAGCTCATTTACCTGTAAAAAAAAAATAGAATACCCCCCAACATTACAACCCACCACCCACATACCCCTATTCTAATCCACCCAAACCCCCCTTAAAAAACCTATCACTAACCCCCTGAAGATCTCCCTACCTTGAGTCGTCTTCACCCAGCCGAGCCGAAGTCTTCATGCAATCCGGGCGATGTGGTCCTCCATCCGGGCGATGTCTTCATCCAAGCGGCAAAGAAGAGGTCTTCCATCCGGGTGATGTCTTCCTCCAAGCGGCATCTTCTATCTTCTTTCTTCCGGCTCCATCTTTAGACCTCCTACGCGGAACATCCAGCTGGCCTGACGGACTAACGACGAATGAAGGTTCCTTTAAATGACGTTATCCAAGATGGCGTCCCTCGAATTCCGATTGGCTGATAGGATTCTATCAGCCAATCGGAATTAAGGTAGGAAAAATCCGATTGGCTGATTGAATTGAATTACATAGTTGATGCAGAGTCTGGTGTTAATCCATAAAGGGCATAAATCACCTAACATTCCTAAATTGTTTGGAATAACGTGCTTTAAAACATCAGGTATGATGTTGTATCGATCAGGTAGTGTAAGGGTTAGGCCCGCTTCACAGTGACAGACCAAACTCCCCGTTTAACGCACCGCAAACAACCGCAAACAGTCCATTTGCACAACCGCAAACTCCCCATTTGCACAAGGTTGGATACCAAGCTAGCCATGTCCCGTTCCTTGTCCTCACTGATGTCATTGAAGGTCTCTTCCTCCACCCAGCCATGTACAACACCAAGGGTCCCCGAAAGGTGACAACAAGCCCCCTGGGACGCCTGCTGTGTTTGGTCTTCTACCTCCTCAAAGCCACCTTCCTCCTCTGACTCCTCTTCTTCAGACTCCTCTCTCTGCGTTGCCTCTCTCTGTGTTATTATAAGGTATGTTAAGTAGTACTATTCTTATCAGTTTAATCCCTGTTACGACCCCTATCAGGGGACATGTATATGGCATGGATTTTAGGAACCCGGGAGATGGAAAAAGATGCTTGGTCGGTCCTCCTTCTTCAAATTTGGGGCACTGCGCGTGCAATCTACTGTGCCACCAGATATGAGTGGTGTGTTAAGTAGTACTATTCTTATCAGTTTAATCCCTGTTACGTCCCCTATCAGGGGACGTGTATATGGCATGGATTTTAGGAACCGGGAGATGGAAAAAGATGCTTGGTCGGTCCTCCTACTTCAAATTTGGGGCACTGCGCGTGCAATCTACTGTGCCACCAGATAGGAGTGGTGTGTTAAGTAGTACTATTCTTATCAGTTTAATCCCTGTTACGTCCCCTATCAGGGGACGTGTATATGGCATGGATTTTAGGAACCGGGAGATGGAAAAAGATGCTTGGTCGGTCCTCCTTCTTCAAATTTGGGGCACTGCGCGTGCAATCTACTGTGCCACCAGATATGAGTGGTGTGTTAAGTAGTACTATTCTTATCAGTTTAATCCCTGTTACGTCCCCTATCAGGGGACGTGTATATGGCATGGATTTTAGGAACCGGGAGATGGAAAAAGATGCTTGGTCGGTCCTCCTACTTCAAATTTGGGGCACTGCGCGTGCAATCTACTGTGCCACCAGATATGAGTGGTGTGTTAAGTAGTACTATTCTTATCAATTTAATCCCTGTTACGTCCCCTATCAGGGGACGTGTATATGGCATGGATTTTAGGAACCGGGAGATGGAAAAAGATGCTTGGTCGGTCCTCCTACTTCAAATTTGGGGCACTGCGCGTGCAATCTACTGTGCCACCAGATATGAGTGGTGTGTTAAGTAGTACTATTCTTATCAGTTTAATCCCTGTTAATTCCCCTATCAGGGGACGTGTATATGGCATGGATTTTAGGAACCGGGAGATGGGAAAAGATGCTTGGTCGGTCCTCCTACTTCAAATTTGGGGCACTGCGCGTGCAATCTACTGTGCCACCAGATATGAGTGGTGTGTTAAGTAGTACTATTCTTATCAGTTTAATCCCTGTTACGTCCCCTATCAGGGGACGTGTATATGGCATGGATTTTAGGAACCGGGAGATGGAAATAGATGCTTGGTCGGTCCTCCTACTTCAAATTTGGGGCACTGCGCGTGCAATCTACTGTGCCACCAGATATGAGTGGTGTGTTAAGTAGTACTTTTCTTATCAGTTTAATCCCTGTTACGTCCCCTATCAGGGGACGTGCATATGGCATGGATTTTAGGAACCGGGAGATGGAAAAAGATGCTTGGTCGGTCCTCCTTCTTCAAATTTGGGGCACTGCGCATGCAATCTACTGTGCCACCAGATATGAGTGGTGTGTTAAGTAGTACTATTCTTATCAGTTTAATCCCTGTTACGTCCCCTATCAGGGGACGTGTATATGGCATGGATTTTAGGAACCGGGAGATGGAAAAAGATGCTTGGTCGGTCCTCCTACTTCAAATTTGGGGCACTGCGCGTGCAATCTACTGTGCCACCAGATATGAGTGGTGTGTTAAGTAGTACTATTCTTATCAATTTAATCCCTGTTACGTCCCCTATCAGGGGACGTGTATATGGCATGGATTTTAGGAACCGGGAGATGGAAAAAGATGCTTGGTCGGTCCTCCTACTTCAAATTTGGGGCACTGCGCATGCAATCTACTGTGCCACCAGATATGAGTGGTGTGTTAAGTAGTACTATTCTTATCAGTTTAATCCCTGTTAATTCCCCTATCAGGGGACGTGTATATGGCATGGATTTTAGGAACCGGGAGATGGAAAAAGATGCTTGGTCGGTCCTCCTACTTCAAATTTGGGGCACTGCGCGTGCAATCTACTGTGCCACCAGATATGAGTGGTGTGTTAAGTAGTACTATTCTTATCAGTTTAATCCCTGTTACGTCCCCTATCAGGGGACGTGTATATGGCATGGATTTTAGGAACCGGGAGATGGAAAAAGATGCTTGGTCAGTCCTCCTACTTCAAATTTGGGGCACTGCGCGTGCAATCTACTGTGCCACCAGATAGGAGTGGTGTGTTAAGTAGTACTAGTCTTATCAGTTTAATCCCTGTTACGTCCCCTATCAGGGGACGTGTATATGGCATGGATTTTAGGAACCGGGAGATGGAAAAAGATGCTTGGTCGGGCCTCCTACTTCAAATTTGGGGCACTGCGCGTGCAATCTACTGTGCCACCAGATATGAGTGGTGTGTTAAGTAGTACTATTCTTATCAGTTTAATCCCTGTTGCGTCCCCTATCAAGGGACGTGCATATGGCATGGATTTTAGGAACCGGGAGATGGAAAAAGATGCTTGGTCGGTCCTCCTACTTCAAATTTGGGGCACTGCGCGTGCAATCTACTGTGCCACCAGATATGAGTGGTGTGTTAAGTAGTACTATTCTTATCAGTTTAATCCCTGTTACGTGCCCTATCAGGGGACGTGTATATGGCATGGATTTTAGGAACCCGGGAGATGAAAAAATATGCTTGGTCGGTCCTCCTACTTCAAATTTGGGGCACTGCGCGTGCAATCTACTGTGCCACCATATATGAGTGGTGTGTTAAGTAGTACTATTCTTATCAGTTTAATCCCTGTTACGTCCCCTATCAGGGGACGTGTATATGGCATGGATTTTAGGAACCGGGAGATGGAAAAAGATGCTTGGTCGGTCCTCCTACTTCAAATTTGGGGCACTGCGCATGCAATCTAATGTACCACCAGATAGGAGTGGTGTGTTAAGTAGTACTATTCCTCTCAGTTTAATCCCTGTTATGTGCCTTTTTTATTGGTTTGGTTTTTGAAGCCACAGTGCTGCACCAGAGGCCAGAAAAATTAGGCATGTACACATGCCTGAAGAATTATGTATTGTTGCAGCGGATGCTGTAGCAGCGGCCAGAAAAATTGATGTTTGTTTCCCAGGCAGAAAGTGCTCTAAAAAATTGCGGCTTGAACCCTAGTTGGTGGCGGATAAGTCACGCAAGTCATCCGGAATTCAGAGATAAAATACAGCAGCGTGTGGACCATTTTTAGCCCAAGGCAGCTCATCTCATCAGGCCTTTTTTAGTCGAATGTATCACCCACTGTCAGTCCCTTCGGGATCCATTCCTCATTCATCTTAATAAAGGTGAGGTAATCTAGACTTTTTTGACCTAGGCGACTTCTCTTCTCAGTGACAATACCTCCTGCTGCACTGAAGGTCCTTTCTGACAGGACACTTGAAGCGGGGCAGGCCAGATGTTCTATCGCAAATTGGGATAGATCAGGCCACAGGTCAAGCCTGCACACCCAGTAGTCAAGGGGTTCATCGCTCCTCAGAGTGTCGAGATCTGCAGTTAAGGCGAGGTAGTCTGCTACCTGTCGGTTGAGTCATTCTCTGAGGGTGGACCCCGAAGGGCTGTGGCGATGCATAGGACTTAAAAAGCTCTGCATGTCCTCCATCAACAACACATCTGTAAAGAGTCCTGTCCTTGCCGGCATGGTCGTGGGAGGAGGAGGATTACTTTCATCTCTTCCCCTGTTAGAGTCCCGTTGTGCTGTGACATCACCCTTATACGCTGTGTAAAGCATACTTTTTAATTTATTTTGGAACTGCTGCATCCTTTCCGACTTGCGGTAATTCGGTAACATTTCAGGCACTTTATGCTTATACCGGGGTCTAGTAGCGTGGACACGCAGTACAGGTCGTTCTTCAGCTTTTTTATACAAGGGTCCCTCAACAGGCACGACAGCATGAAAGACCCCATTTGCACAAGGTTGGATGCCGAGCTACTCATGTCCCGTTCCTCGTCCTCAGTGATCTCACTGAAGGTATCTTCTTCCCCCCAGCCACGTGCAACACCACGGGTACCAGATAGGTGACAACGAGCACCCTTTGATGCCTGTTGTAGTTGGTCTTCCTCCTCCTCCTCCTCCTCAAAGCCACATTCCTCCTCTGACTCCTCTTCCTCACAATCCTCTTTCAGTGTTGTCGCTGGTCCAGCAAGCGATGCTGATAAGGCTGTTTCTGGTGGTGATGGTGACCACAACTCTTCCTCTTCACGCTCATCTACGGCCTGATCCAGCACTCTTCACAGGGCACGCTCCAGGAAGAAAACAAATGGTATGATGTCGCTGATGGTGCCTTCGGTGCGACTGACTAGGTTTTTCACCTCCTCAAAAGGACGCATGAGCCTACAGGCATTGCGCATGAGTGTCCAGTAACGTGGCAAAAAAATTCCCAGCTCCGCAGAGGCTGTCCTAGCACCCCGGTCATACAAATAGTCGTTAACGGCTTTTTCTTGTTGGAGCAGGCGGTCGAACATTAGGAGTGTTGAATTCCAACGTGTCAGGCTGTCGCAAATCAAGCACCTCACTGGCATGTTGTTTCGCCGCTGAATATCTGAAAAGTGCGCCATGGCCGTGTAGGAACTCCTGAAATGGCCACACACCTTCCTGGCCTGCTTCAGGACGTCCTGTAAGCCTGGGTACTTATGCACAAAGCGTTGTACCATCAGATTACACACAAGTGTCATGCACGGCACATGTGTCAACTTGCCCAAATTCAATACCACCACCAAATTTCTTCCGTTGTCAGAAACCACTTTGCCGATCTCCAGTTCGTGCGGAGTCAGCCACTGATCCACCTGTGCGTTCAGGGGGGACAGGAGTGCTGGTCCGGTGTGACTCTCTGCTTTCAGGCAAGTCAACCCCAAGACGGCGTGACACTGCCGTATCCAGTATGTGGAATAGTACCTGGGGAGCTGGGGGGGTGCCGTTGATGTGGAGCAAGACGCAGCAGAAGAAGAGGATTGAGTAGGAGGAGTAGAGGAGGTGGCAGCAGGCCAGCCTGCAAGTCGTGGCGGTGTCACCAACTCCTCTGCAGAGCCACGCATTCCATGCTTGGCAGCCGTCAGCAGGTTTACCCAATGCGCAGTGTAGGTGCTATACCTGCCCTGACCATGCTTTGCAGACCAGGTATCAGTGGTCAGGTGGACCCTTGCCCCAACACTGTGTGCCAGACATGCCATTACTTCCTTTTGCACAATCGAGTACAGGTTGAGGATTGCCTTTTGTGCAAAGAAATTTCGGCCGGGTACCTTCCACTGCAGCGTCCCAATAGCTACAAATTTTTTGAACGCCTCAGACTCCACCAGCTTGTATGGTAAAAGCCGGCGGGCTAAGAGTTCAGACAAGCCAGCTGTCAGATGCTGGGCAAGGGGGTGACTGTGGGCTGATGAGCAGGAACTGCTCAAGGCGATAGACGGAGTGGCGGATGGTTGAGAGGGGGGGCAAGGAGGACAGCAGTGGTTGAAGTGGCTGAAGATGCTGGACCAGGAGGAGGATGGCGGCTTTGAGTTTGTGTGCTGCTTGTACTCATGTGTTGATCCCATAGGCGTTTGTGATGTGCGATCATGTGCCTTCGCAAAGCAGTACCTAAGTGGGTGTTGGACTTCCCACAACGCAGTTTCTTTTTGGCACAGGTTGCAAATGGCATCGCTGTTGTCAGAGGCAGACACACAAAAAAATGCCACACTGCTGAGCTCTGCGATGACGGCATTCTGGTGGTGGCAACAGCATGCGTTAATTGGCGTGCTGTCTGGCTGACCCCGGGTGCCGATGCATGCTGTCTGACTGTGCCACTAGCTCCTTGCGACGACCTCCCCCTGCTTCCAACTCGTCTCCTCCTCCTCCTCTCTGTCTCCCCATCTGAACTTTCCCCCTGTTCTTCTTCTCTTCTAGCGGGCACCCACGTGACATCCACGGATGCATTGTCATCATCAACCGCTTCACTTGTATCTGACAACTCAACAAAGGAAGCAGCAGCGGGTACAACATCATCATCATCACACCGTACGTCCATTTCTGTAATGCTGCCTGACTGAGACATATCACTGTTATCTACATCCTCTGTCAATGATGGTTGCGCATCACTCATTTCTTCAAACTGATGTGTAAATAACTCCTCTGACAGATCAAGTGAAGCGGCTGTGGTGCTAGTGTTTGTGGTGGTGGCAGGCGGGCGAGTGGTAACTTTAGAGGTGCCCGAAGCTAAGCTTGAGGAGGATGGTGCGTCAAGGTTCCGAGCGGAAGCTGTAGAAGATTGGTTGTCCTGTGTTAGCCAGTCAACTATGTCCTCAGAACATTTCGAGTTCATGGTACGTGGCCTCTGAACACTGGGCATTATTCTAGGGCCAAAGGGAATCACAGCACCACGACCACGACGGCACCTGCGGGGTGGCCTGCCTCTGCCTGTCATTTTTTTTTAAATGTACACTTACACTACTATTAAACAAGATATGAGTGGTGGCACTGGGCAAGTGGGCACAGTATACGCTGTGAGCCTGAGACAAAAAAGCAGACTGATGTTTCACAGTCCAAAAAGTTTTTTTTTTTTAAATGTACACTTACACTACTATTAAACAAGATATGAGTGGTGGCACTGGGCAAGTGGGCACATAATACGCTGTGAGCCTGACACAAAAAAGCAGACTGATGTTTCACAGTCAAAAAAGTTTAGTTTTTTTTAAATGTACACTTACACTACTATTAAACAAGATATGAGTGGTGGCACTGGGCAAGTGGGCACAGTATACGCTGTGAGCCTGACACAAAAAAGCAGACTGATGTTTCACAGTCCAAAAAGTTTTTTTTTTTTTAAAATGTACACTTACACTACTATTAAACAAGATATGAGTGGTGGCACTGGGCAAGTGGGCACATAATACGCTGTGAGCCTGACACAAAAAAGCAGACTGATGTTTCACAGTCAAAAATTTTTTTTTTTTAAATGTACACTTACACTACTATTAAACAAGATATAAGTGGTGGCACTGGGCAAAAATGCCACACTGCTGAGCTCTGCGATGACGGCATTCTGGTGGTGGCAACAGCATGCGTTGATTGGCGTGCTGTCTGGCTGACCCCGGGTGCCGATGCATGCTGTCTGACTGTGCCACTAGCTCCTTGCGACGACCTCCCCCTGCTTCCAACTCGTCTCCTCCTCTCTGTCTCCCCACCTGAACTTTCCCCCTGTTCTTCTTCTCTTCTAGCGGGCACCCACGTGACATCCACGGACGCATCGTCATCATCAACCGCTTCACTTGTATATGACAACTCAACAAAGGAAGCAGCAGCAGGTACAACATCATCATCATCATCTCACCGTACGTCCATTTCTGTAATGCTGCCTGACTGAGACATATCACTGTTATCTACATCCTCTGTCAATGATGGTTGCGCATCACTCATTTCTTCAAACTGATGTGTAAATAACTCCTCTGACAGATCAAGTGAAGGGGCTGTGGTGCTAGTGTTGGTGGTGGCAGCAGGCGGGCGAGTGGTAACTTTAGAGTTGCCTGAAGCTAAGCTTGAGGAGGATGGTGCGTCAAGGTTCCGAGCGGAAGCTGTAGAAGATTCGTTGTCCTGTGTTAGCCAGTCAACTATGTCCTCAGAACATTTCGAGTTCATGGTATGTGGCCTCTGAACACCGGGCATTATTCTAGGGCCAAAGGGAATCACAGTACCACGACCACGACGGCACCTGCGGGGTGGCCTGCCTCTGCCTGTCATTTTTTTTTTAAATGTACACTTACACTACTATTAAACAAGATATGAGTGGTGGCACTGGGCAAGTGGGCACAGTATACGCTGTGAGCCTGAGACAAAAAAGCAGACTGATGTTTCACAGTCCAAAAAGTTTTTTTTTTTTAAATGTACACTTACACTACTATTAATCAAGATATGAGTGGTGGCACTGGGCAAATGGGCACAGTATACGCTGTGAGCCTGACACAAAAAAGCAGACTGATGTTTCACAGTCAAAAAAGTTTTTTTTTTAAAATGTACACTTACACTACTATTAAACAAGATATGAGTGGTGGCACTGGGCAAGTGGGCACAGTATACGCTGTGAGCCTGACACAAAAAAGCAGACTGATGTTTCACAGTCAAAAAAGTATTTTTTTTTTAAATGTACACTTACACTACTATTAAACAAGATATGAGTGGTGGCACTGGGCAAGTGGGCACAGTATACGCTGTGAGCCTGACACAAAAAAAGCAGACTGATGTTTAACAGTCTAAAAAGTTTTTTTTTTTATATGTACACTTACACTACTATTAAACAAGATATGAGTGGTGGCACTGGGCAAGTGGGCACAGTATACGCTGTGAGCCTGACACAAAAAAGCAGACTGATGTTTCACAGTCAAAAAAGTATTTTTTTTAAAATGTACACTTACACTACTATTAAACAAGATGTGAGTGGTGCCACTGGGCAAGTGGGCACAGTATACGCTGTGAGCCTGACACAAAAAAGCAGACTGATGTTTCACAGTCAAATTTTTTTTTTTTTTAATGTACACTTACACTACTATTAAACAAGATATGAGTGGTGGCACTGGGCAAGTTTGCACAGTATACGCTGTGAGCCTGACACAAAAAAGCAGACTGATGTTTCACAGTCAAAAAAGTTTTTTTTTTTAAATGTACACTTACACTACTATTAAACAAGATATGAGTGGTGGCACTGGGCAAGTGGGCACAGTATACGCTGTGAGTCTGACACAAAAAAAGCAGACTGATGTTTAACAGTCCAAAAAGTTTTTTTTTTTATATGTACACTTACACTACTATTAAACAAGATATGAGTGGTGGCACTGGGCAAGTGGGCACAGTATACGCTGTGAGCCTGACACAAAAAAGCAGACTGATGTTTCACAGTCAAAAAAGTATTTTTTTTTAAAATGTACACTTACACTACTATTAAACAAGATGTGAGTGGTGCCACTGGGCAAGTGGGCACAGTATACGCTGTGAGCCTGACACAAAAAAGCAGACTGATGTTTCACAGTCAAATTTTTTTTTTTTTAATGTACACTTACACTACTATTAAACAAGATATGAGTGGTGGCACTGGGCAAGTTTGCACAGTATACGCTGTGAGCCTGACACAAAAAAGCAGACTGATGTTTCACAGTCAAAAAAGTTTTTTTTTTTAAATGTACACTTACACTACTATTAAACAAGATATGAGTGGTGGCACTGGGCAAGTGGGCACAGTATACGCTGTGAGTCTGACACAAAAAAAGCAGACTGATGTTTAACAGTCCAAAAAGTTTTTACTATTAAACAAGATATGAGTGGTGGCACTGGGCAAGTGGGCACAGTATACGCTGTAAGCCTGACACAAAAAAGCAGACTGATGTTTCACAGTCAAAAAAGTATTTTTTTTTAAATGTACACTTACACTACTATTAAACAAGATGTGAGTGGTGCCACTGGGCAAGTGGGCACAGTATACGCTGTGAGCCTGACACAAAAAAGCAGACTGATGTTTCACAGTCAAATTTTTTTTTTTTTTAAATGTACACTTACACTACTATTAAACAAGATATGAGTGGTGGCACTGGGCAAGTGGGCACAGTATACGCTGTGAGCCTGACACAAAAAAGCAGACTAATGTTTCACAGTCCAAAAAGTTTTTTTTTTTTTAAATGTACACTTACACTACTATTAAACAAGATATGAGTGGTGGCACTGGGCAAGTGGGCACACTATACGCTGTGAGCCTGACACAAAAAAGCAGACTGATGTTTCACAGTCCAAAAAGTTTTTTTTTTTTAAATGTACACTTACACTACTATTAAACAAGATATGAGTGGTGTCACTGGGCAAGTGGGCACAGTATACGCTGTGAGCCTGACACAAAAAAAGCAGACTGATGTTTCACAGTAAAAAAGTTTTTTTTTTTTTAAATGTACACTTACACTACTATTAAACAAGATATGAGTGGTGGCACTGGGCAAGTGGGCATAGTATACGCTGTGAGCCTGACACAAAAAAACAGACTGATGTTTCACAGTCCAAAAAGTTTTTTTTTTTATATGTACACTTACACTACTATTAAACAAGATATGAGTGGTGGCACTGGGCAAGTGGGCACAGTATACGCTGTAAGCCTGACACAAAAAAGCAGACTGATGTTTCACAGTCAAAAAAGTATTTTTTTTTAAATGTACACTTACACTACTATTAAACAAGATGTGAGTGGTGCCACTGGGCAAGTGGGCACAGTATACGCTGTGAGCCTGACACAAAAAAGCAGACTGATGTTTCACAGTCAAAATTTTTTTTTTTTTTAAATGTACACTTACACTACTATTAAACAAGATATGAGTGGTGGCACTGGGCAAGTGGGCACAGTATACGCTGTGAGCCTGACACAAAAAAGCAGACTAATGTTTCACAGTCCAAAAAGTTTTTTTTTTTTAAAATGTACACTTACACTACTATTAAACAAGATATGAGTGGTGGCACTGGGCAAGTGGGCACACTATACGCTGTGAGCCTGACACAAAAAAGCAGACTGATGTTTCACAGTCCAAAAAGTTTTTTTTTTTTAAATGTACACTTACACTACTATTAAACAAGATATGAGTGGTGTCACTGGGCAAGTGGGCACAGTATACGCTGTGAGCCTGACACAAAAAAAGCAGACTGATGTTTCACAGTAAAAAAGTTTTTTTTTTTTAAAATGTACACTTACACTACTATTAAACAAGATATGAGTGGTGGCACTGGGCAAGTGGGCATAGTATACGCTGTGAGCCTGACACAAAAAAACAGACTGATGTTTCACAGTCCAAAAAGTTTTTTTTTTTTTAAATGTACACTTACACTACTATTAAACAAGATATGAGTGGTGCCACTGGGCAAGTGGGCACAGTATACGCTCTGAGCCTGACACAAAAAAAAGCAGACTGATGTTTCACAGTCCAAAAAGTTTTTTTTTTTTAAATGTACACTTACACTACTATTAATCAAGATATGAGTGGTGGCACTGGGCAAATGGGCACAGTATACGCTGTGAGCCTGACACAAAAAAGCAGACTGATGTTTCACAGTCAAAAAAGTTTTTTTTTTAAAATGTACACTTACACTACTATTAAACAAGATATGAGTGGTGGCACTGGGCAAGTGGGCACAGTATACGCTGTGAGCCTGACACAAAAAAGCAGACTGATGTTTCACAGTCAAAAAAGTATTTTTTTTTTTAAATGTACACTTACACTACTATTAAACAAGATATGAGTGGTGGCACTGGGCAAGTGGGCACAGTATACGCTGTGAGCCTGACACAAAAAAAGCAGACTGATGTTTAACAGTCTAAAAAGTTTTTTTTTTATATGTACACTTACACTACTATTAAACAAGATATGAGTGGTGGCACTGGGCAAGTGGGCACAGTATACGCTGTGAGCCTGACACAAAAAAGCAGACTGATGTTTCACAGTCAAAAAAGTTTTTTTTTTTAAATGTACACTACTATTAAACAAGATATGAGTGGTGGCACTGGGCAAGTGGGCACAGTATACGCTGTGAGTCTGACACACATGCTGGCAGGCAGGCAACTGCAATTAGATTACACAAGCAGACTGATGTTTCACAGTCAAAAAAGTTTTTTTTTTTAAATTTACACTACTGTTACACCAGATATGAGTGGTGGCACTGGGCAAGTGGGCAGAGTATATGCTGTGAGCCTGACACACATGCTGGCAGGCAGGCAGGCAACTGCAATTAGATTACACAAGCAGACTGATATTTCACAGTGAAAAAAGTTTTTTTTTTAAATTTACACTACTGTTACACCAGATATGAGTGGTGGCACTGGGCAAGTGGGCACAGTATATGCTGTGAGCCTGGCACACACGCTGGCAGGCAGGCAACTGCAATTAGATTACACAAGCAGACTGATGTTTCACAGTCAAAAAAGTTTTTTTAAAAAAATTTACACTACTGTTACACCAGATATGAGTGGTGGCACTGGGCAAGTGGGCACAGTATACGCTGTGAGCCTGGCACACACGCTGGCAGGCACTTACACTACTATTAAACAAGATATGAGTGGTGGCACTGGGCAAGTTTGCACAGTATACGCTGTGAGCCTGACACAAAAAAGCAGACTAATGTTTCACAGTCCAAAAAGTTTTTTTATTTAAATGTACACTTACACTACTATTAAACAAGATATGAGTGGTGGCACTGGGCAAATGGGCACAGTATACGCTGTGAGCCTGACACAAAAAAGCAGACTGATGTTTCACAGTCAAAAAAGTTTTTTTTTTAAAATGTACACTTACACTACTATTAAACAAGATATGAGTGGTGGCACTGGGCAAGTGGGCACAGTATACGCTGTGAGCCTGACACAAAAAAGCAGACTGATGTTTCACAGTCAAAAAAGTATTTTTTTTTTAAATGTACACTTACACTACTATTAAACAAGATATGAGTGGTGGCACTGGGCAAGTGGGCACAGTATACGCTGTGAGCCTGACACAAAAAAAGCAGACTGATGTTTAACAGTCCAAAAAGTTTTTTTTTAATATGTACACTTACACTACTATTAAACAAGATATGAGTGGTGGCACTGGGCAAGTGGGCACAGTATACGCTGTGAGCCTGACACAAAAAAGCAGACTGATGTTTCACAGTCAAAAAAGTATTTTTTTTTAAATGTACACTTACACTACTATTAAACAAGATGTGAGTGGTGCCACTGGGCAAGTGGGCACAGTATACGCTGTGAGCCTGACACAAAAAAGCAGACTGATGTTTCACAGTCAATTTTTTTTTTTTTTAAATGTACACTTACACTACTATTAAACAAGATATGAGTGGTGGCACTGGGCAAGTTTGCACAGTATACGCTGTGAGCCTGACACAAAAAAGCAGACTAATGTTTCACAGTCCAAAAAGTTTTTTTTTTTTTTAAATGTACACTTACACTACTATTAAACAAGATATGAGTGGTGGCACTGGGCAAGTGGGCACACTATACGCTGTGAGCCTGACACAAAAAAGCAGACTGATGTTTCACAGTCCAAAAAGTTTTTTTTTTTTTAAATGTACACTTACACTACTATTAAACAAGATATGAGTGGTGTCACTGGGCAAGTGGGCACAGTATACGCTGTGAGCCTGACACAAAAAAAGCAGACTGATGTTTCACAGTAAAAAAGTTTTTTTTTTTTTAAATGTACACTTACACTACTATTAAACAAGATATGAGTGGTGGCACTGGGCAAGTGGGCATAGTATACGCTGTGAGCCTGACACAAAAAAACAGACTGATGTTTCACAGTCCAAAAAGTTTTTTTTTTTTTAAAATGTACACTTACACTACTATTAAACAAGATATGAGTGGTGCCACTGGGCAAGTGGGCACAGTATACGCTGTGAGCCTGACACAAAAAAAAGCAGACTGATGTTTCACAGTCAAAAAAGTTTTTTTTTTAAATGTACACTTACACTACTATTTAACAAGATATGAGTGGTGGCACTGGGCAAGTGGGCACAGTATACACTGTGAGCCTGACACAAAAAAGCAGACTGATGTTTCACAGTCCAAAAAGTTTTTTTTTTTAAAATGTACACTTACACTACTATTAATCAAGATATGAGTGGTGGCACTGGGCAAATGGGCACAGTATACGCTGTGAGCCTGACACAAAAAAGCAGACTGATGTTTCACAGTCAAAAAAGTTTTTTTTTTTAAATGTACACTTACACTACTATTAAACAAGATATGAGTGGTGGCACTGGGCAAGTGGGCACAGTATACGCTGTGAGCCTGACACAAAAAAGCAGACTGATGTTTCACAGTCAAAAAAGTATTTTTTTTTTAAATGTACACTTACACTACTATTAAACAAGATATGAGTGGTGGCACTTGGCAAGTGGGCACAGTATACGCTGTGAGCCTGACACAAAAAAAGCAGACTGATGTTTAACAGTCTAAAAAGTTTTTTTTTTATATGTACACTTACACTACTATTAAACAAGATATGAGTGGTGGCACTGGGCAAGTGGGCACAGTATACGCTGTGAGCCTGACACAAAAAAGCAGACTGATGTTTCACAGTCAAAAAAGTTTTTTTTTTTAAATGTACACTACTATTAAACAAGATATGAGTGGTGGCACTGGGCAAGTGGGCACAGTATACGCTGTGAGTCTGACACACATGCTGGCAGGCAGGCAACTGCAATTAGATTACACAAGCAGACTGATGTTTCACAGTCAAAAAAGTTTTTTTTTTAAATTTACACTACTGTTACACCAGATATGAGTGGTGGCACTGGGCAAGTGGGCAGAGTATACGCTGTGAGCCTGACACACACGCTGGCAGGCAGGCAGGCAACTGCAATTAGATTACACAAGCAGACTGATGTTTCACAGTCAAAAAATGTTTTAAAAAAAAATTTACACTACTGTTACACCAGATATGAGTGGTGGCACTGGGCAAGTGGGCACAGTATACGCTGTGAGCCTGGCACACACGCTGGCAGGCACTTACACTACTATTAAACAAGATATGAGTGGTGGCACTGGGCAAGTTTGCACAATATACGCTGTGAGCCTGACACAAAAAAGCAGACTAATGTTTCACAGTCCAAAAAGTTTTTTTTTTTTAAATGTACACTTACACTACTATTAAACAAGATATGAGTGGTGGCACTGGGCAAGTGGGCACAGTATACGCTGTGAGCCTGACACAAAAAAGCAGACTGATGTTTCACAGTCAAAAAAGTATTTTTTTTTAAAATGTACACTTACACTACTATTAAACAAGATGTGAGTGGTGCCACTGGGCAAGTGGGCACAGTATACGCTGTGAGCCTGACACAAAAAAGCAGACTGATGTTTCACAGTCAATTTTTTTTTTTTTAAATGTACACTTACATTACTATTAAACAAGATATGAGTGGTGGCACTGGGCAAGTTTGCACAGTATACGCTGTGAGCCTGACACAAAAAAGCAGACTGATGTTTCACAGTCAAAAAAGTTTTTTTAAAAAAATTTACACTACTGTTACACCAGATATGAGTGGTGGCACTGGGCAAGTGGGCACAGTATACACTGTGAGCCTGGCACACACGCTGGCAGGCACTTACACTACTATTAAACAAGATATGAGTGGTGGCACTGGGCAAGTTTGCACAGTATACGCTGTGAGCCTGACACAAAAAAGCAGACTAATGTTTCACAGTCCAAAAAGTTTTTTTTTTTTAAATGTACACTTACACTACTATTAAACAAGATATGAGTGGTGGCACTGGGCAAGTGGGCACAGTATACGCTGTGAGCCTGACACAAAAAAGCAGACTGATGTTTCACAGTCAAAAAAGTATTTTTTTTTAAAATGTACACTTACACTACTATTAAACAAGATGTGAGTGGTGCCACTGGGCAAGTGGGCACAGTATACGCTGTGAGCCTGACACAAAAAAGCAGACTGATGTTTCACAGTCAAATTTTTTTTTTTTTTAAATGTACACTTACACTACTATTAAACAAGATATGAGTGGTGGCACTGGGCAAGTTTGCACAGTATACGCTGTGAGCCTGACACAAAAAAGCAGACTGATGTTTCACAGTCAAAAAAGTTTTTTTTTTTAAATGTACACTTACACTACTATTAAACAAGATATGAGTGGTGGCACTGGGCAAGTGGGCACAGTATACGCTGTGAGCCTGACACAAAAAAGCAGACTGATGTTTCACAGTCAAAAAAGTATTTTTTTTTTAAATGTACACTTACACTACTATTAAACAAGATATGAGTGGTGGCACTGGGCAAGTGGGCACAGTATACGCTGTGAGCCTGACACAAAAAAAGCAGACTGATGTTTAACAGTCCAAAAAGTTTTTTTTTTATATGTACACTTACACTACTATTAAACAAGATATGAGTGGTGGCACTGGGCAAGTGGGCACAGTATACGCTGTGAGCCTGACACAAAAAAGCAGACTGATGTTTTACAGTCAAAAAAGTATTTTTTTTTAAATGTACACTTACACTACTATTAAACAAGATGTGAGTGGTGCCACTGGGCAAGTGGGCACAGTATACGCTGTGAGCCTGACACAAAAAAGCAGACTGATGTTTCACAGTCAAATTTTTTTTTTTTTTAAATGTACACTTACACTACTATTAAACAAGATATGAGTGGTGGCACTGGGCAAGTTTGCACAGTATACGCTGTGAGCCTGACACAAAAAAGCAGACTGATGTTTCACAGTCAAAAAAGTTTTTTTTTTTAAATGTACACTTACACTACTATTAAACAAGATATGAGTGGTGGCACTGGGCAAGTGGGCACAGTATACGCTGTGAGCCTGACACAAAAAAGCAGACTGATGTTTCACAGTCAAAAAAGTATTTTTTTTTTAAATGTACACTTACACTACTATTAAACAAGATATGAGTGGTGGCACTGGGCAAGTGGGCACAGTATACGCTGTGAGCCTGACACAAAAAAAGCCGACTGATGTTTAACAGTCCAAAAAGTTTTTTTTTTATATGTACACTTACACTACTATTAAACAAGATATGAGTGGTGGCACTGGGCAAGTGGGCACAGTATACGCTGTGAGCCTGACACAAAAAAGCAGACTGATGTTTTACAGTCAAAAAAGTATTTTTTTTTAATGTACACTTACACTACTATTAAACAAGATGTGAGTGGTGCCACTGGGCAAGTGGGCACAGTATACGCTGTGAGCCTGACACAAAAAAGCAGACTGATGTTTCACAGTCAAATTTTTTTTTTTTTTAAATGTACACTTACACTACTATTAAACAAGATATGAGTGGTGGCACTGGGCAAGTTTGCACAGTATACGCTGTGAGCCTGACACAAAAAAGCAGACTAATGTTTCACAGTCCAAAAAGTTTTTTTTTTTTTAAATGTACACTTACACTACTATTAAACAAGATATGAGTGGTGGCACTGGGCAAGTGGCACACTATACGCTGTGAGCCTGACACAAAAAAGCAGACTGATGTTTCACAGTCCAAAAAGTTTTTTTTTTTTAAATGTACACTTACACTACTATTAAACAAGATATGAGTGGTGTCACTGGGCAAGTGGGCACAGTATACGCTGTGAGCCTGACACAAAAAAAGCAGACTGATGTTTCACAGTAAAAAAGTTTTTTTTTTTAAAATGTACACTTACACTACTATTAAACAAGATATGAGTGGTGGCACTGGGCAAGTGGGCATAGTATACGCTGTGAGCCTGACACAAAAAAACAGACTGATGTTTCACAGTCCAAAAAGTTTTTTTTTTTTAAAATGTACACTTACACTACTATTAAACAAGATATGAGTTGTGCCACTGGGCAAGTGGGCACAGTATACGCTGTGAGCCTGACACAAAAAAAAGCAGACTGATGTTTCACAGTCAAAAAAGTTTTTTTTTTTAAATGTACACTTACACTACTATTTAACAAGATATGAGTGGTGGCACTGGGCAAGTGGGCACAGTATACACTGTGAGCCTGACACAAAAAAGCAGACTGATGTTTCACAGTCCAAAAAGTTTTTTTTTTTTTAAATGTACACTTACACTACTATTAATCAAGATATGAGTGGTGGCACTGGGCAAATGGGCACAGTATACGCTGTGAGCCTGACACAAAAAAGCAGACTGATGTTTCACAGTCAAAAAAGTTTTTTTTTTAAAATGTACACTTACACTACTATTAAACAAGATATGAATGGTGGCACTGGGCAAGTGGGCACAGTATACGCTGTGAGCCTGACACAAAAAAGCAGACTGATGTTTCGCAGTCAAAAAAGTATTTTTTTTTTAAATGTACACTTACACTACTATTAAACAAGATATGAGTGGTGGCACTGGGCAAGTGGGCACAGTATACGCTGTGAGCCTGACACAAAAAAAGCAGACTGATGTTTAACAGTCTAAAAAGTTTTTTTTTTTATATGTACACTTACACTACTATTAAACAAGATATGAGTGGTGGCACTAGGCAAGTGGGCACAGTATACGCTGTGAGCCTGACACAAAAAAGCAGACTGATGTTTCACAGTCAAATTTTTTTTTTTTTTAAATGTACACTACTATTAAACAAGATATGAGTGGTGGCACTGGGCAAGTGGGCACAGTATACGCTGTGAGTCTGACACACATGCTGGCAGGCAGGCAACTGCAATTAGATTACACAAGCAGACTGATGCTTCACAGTCAAAAAAGTTTTTTTTTTTTAAATTTACACTACTGTTACACCAGATATGAGTGGTGGCACTGGGCAAGTGGGCAGAGTATACGCTGTGAGCCTGACACACACGCTGGCAGGCAACTGCAATTAGATTACACAAGCAGACTGATATTTCACAGTGAAAAAAGTTTTTTTTTTTTAAATTTACACTACTGTTACACCAGATATGAGTGGTGGCACTGGGCAAGTGGGCACAGTATATGCTGCAAGCCTGGCACACACGCTGGCAGGCAGGCAACTGCAATTAGATTACACAAGCAGACTGATGTTTCACAGTCAAAAAAGTTTTTTTAAAAAAATTTACACTACTGTTACACCAGATATGAGTGGTGGCACTGGGCAAGTGGGCAGAGTATACGCTGTGAGCCTGGCACACACGCTGGCAGGCAACTGCAATTAGATTACATAGGGGAAAAAAACAGACTGATGTTCTAGCCCTAAAAAGGGCTTTTTGGGGTGCTGTCCTTACAGCAGAGATCAAATGAGTCCTTCAGGACTGTAGTGGACACTGAATACACTAGCCTAGCTATAGATTTCTCTATTAAATCAGCAGCAGCTACACTGTCCCTCCTCTCACTAAGAATGCAGCTTCCGAATGAATCTAAAATGGATGCTGTCCAGGAGCTGGAAGGGTCTGGGAGGTAGGGTCTGCTGCTGATTGGCTGGAATGTGTCTGCTGACTGTGAGATGCAGGGTCAAAGTTT
This sequence comes from Bombina bombina, assembly GCF_027579735.1. NCBI lineage: Eukaryota > Metazoa > Chordata > Amphibia > Anura > Bombinatoridae > Bombina > Bombina bombina. Next base: position 1,379,809,132 of record NC_069499.1, on the reverse strand, counting down.
ACTCAATGATGATGAATAGGGGGCAGATAAAACATCGCATATGTTTGCCCGCCGCTGCGAATGCGAACAAGCTATGTTCGCCAGGAACTATTCGCCGGCGAACTATTCGCGACATCACTATTCAGTAACATAAAATGAAAAGCCATGGCTGCCAATCTTTTCTACCATAGGCGGTGACAACCCACAGTTGCCCCATCTCCACAAACATTGCAGCCACACTCCCACACATGCCTCATCACCATCCGAAATGTCGTTGTGTGAAAGCAGGCCTTTCCACTATGACCAAACTTCGCATAAGCAGACTATGTACTCCTCGCCAAGGAGGTCCTCACAAAATGTGCTAATCCCCCATACCAAGGTTTCACAACCATTTTGGGAAGGCCCTTCCCACTCTGTCTGCTTGAGGTGCCAGAACCCAGAAGCATTGCCACTGAAATTGAGAAAGTGCATCAGCCAATGAGTTACTAACCCCTGCTATATGTTTCGCCCTTACCAACGCATGCAAATGCAAGCACTGCAACACAAATGCCCTCAACAGCAAGGACGCTGATAAGGTGTTAACTGCCTACACCACCCCCATGTTGTCTGCATGCAAAAGGACAGACCTGTTCTCAAAGGATTCAGCCCATGCATACATGGTCACTAAAACTGGAAAGACCATGTTTTTAATCAGACCTGCCACCTTCTATTCAACCAGCCACTCCGCTGCGCACCACTCGTTCTTAAAGATCGCACCAAAGCCCACACTACCGGCTGCATCAGTACACAACCCCAATTCCTTGCAGGAAATTCTGGGTGCCTGAATTGCAGCACCTTTAGCGTGATTTTTTTGGACTCCAAAAAGGACCCTATTTCCCTTTGCAAATCTAAAACTTTGGATTCCAGAAGTCTGCATTCCAATCTGTCGGAATCAATCGTAATTCACAAAAAGCTGAGGACCTTAGATGGGCATTCAGATTTATCAAAGGCTATGGGCAGACCGAAGTCCTCCGCCATTCTGTAGAAAGTATCTCTCAAGCTTTTGCAGACACTGGAATCTGCAGGCCAGACAAACAAAAAATCGTCTAGATAATGGACCGTGGTTGCAAAACCGGACTGTTCACATAATACCCATTCCAAGAATGACCTGAAGCTCTCAATCAGCGAACAAGATATGAAACACCCCATCAGGGCCGGACTGGGACCAAAAAAAGACCCGGGCACTTTAGGGCAAAAAGGCCCTCCGCTCCCCCCCCCTCCATTCACCATTTCTTATTCACATACATGCAGACACACAACATATACAGCATTCACATACATGCAGCCACACATCATACACAACACACACACTACACAGTATTCACATTCATGTAGACACACAGCATTTACATCCATGCAGACACACACCATTATGAACAGGTCAGTACTAAGCAGGGATTTTCTGCACATTATTCACCAACCACAAGATATTTATAGAAGGTGCATGGGCCCATACCAGAGCTTTATTATATAGGCTTTTTAATATACATAAAAAATAAACAATTATGTATCACTTAGTAATTATTGGCAACATCTAGAAGGTAATTAAAGGACATCTATGAATATTTAAGAATTATTTGCTCCTGTTTTGTGGATAGTTGGGATTTGCATTACAGTGGGCTAGTTGAGATATTGAATTTGCAGAACAGCTTTCTATGGGGGTATTTAAATAGTCATTTTTTTCATACAGAGCCATCTTATATTCATTAGATGGCTCTGGTAGGAAAAAAAATGACCACATACTCTAATGGGATCTTATCTTGGCTGAGCTTCCTATCCAGAGGCGTTAACAACTTTGTCTGCCTGGGGCACTGCACCATCTCATGGTATATGCCCAGAGGCGAGGTCACATCTTATAACACACCATAGGGTATCTGCCCCATGGCATCTCACGACTCACCATGCGGTATTAAAACCTACTTGCTGCCTATAAGTTGTGCTGCAGCTTGATCCCCGGAATGAGGAGGTGCCCTGTCCCAGTGGTGCCACTTCTAACTTCTCATTGGATGTGCCGACCTTCTCCCAGCCGGTAAACTCACTTGCGGAGTAACCCCATATCCCAGGGGGACGCACTGTCCTCCTTGTTCATGGTGCCTGGGCTCTGCGCAACCTCTGGCCCGCTGCCTATATACTAGATGCTGCTGTGACCGGGTTGGAGCTGCACACCAAGCTGCCACAGTGCAGCTTTTCCATAAGCCAAGACATCCAGCAATCACCTGAGGAACTGCAGGCACTGCACACCAACCAAGCTGAAGCTGCAACTTTTTCCTGAGGCAAACCACTACTCGAGTCAAAGGTGCTGAATAGCCCCAAGTTCCAGGGGGTCCCCTGAAGGGGAGCAATCTGCGATATCCTTGAAGGCTCAACAGCCGAACCGGCAGTCCGGATGCACATTTTGGGGCACTCGGTATGCGTGGTTATAGTGGCCGTGGCTAAAATATCCGATGGCTCACCGGGCATTTGCCCAGTCTGCCCTATGGTCAGTCTGGGCCTGAACCCCATCGGGAGACATAAGTCCACGTAGAAAGCTTCATCAAAGAAATACCCCAGCAAGTTGTGCAAAACTGGGGGAACGGGTAATAACCGAAACGCAGCCTCTATAGCCACTTTACCTATCAATGCATGCCTCCCAGCGTCCCTAACCAAGGCAAACACTTGGTCAAAGGAAGCTTATTTACCCCACGTTAACTCTGCCAGGATGCCAATGTTCACAGATTGCTCCTCAGGATATGAAAGATGGTAAATCATCCTGAATTTTCCCCAAGTCCTTTTTTGGAAACACACCTAGGGGGGAAACCCGTAAACTCGCCAAAGGAGGGGTCGAGAATGGACCCACCATGCGACCCAATTCAACTTCACGTCTAAGTTTGTCCCTTACAACATTCGGGTCTTCCCGTGCGACTTTAGGTTACTCGAAAAACAATCCGAACCTCCAACCAACGGGACAAAAAAAATGTAGGTAAAGCCATGCAAAAGCACGGCTGCTCTGTCCATGAAACCCCTTTCTACTGCCGTACCGGCCTAGCCACTTCTCCATCCTTTCCACCCTGACCGGAGATATTCCCCTTGCCAGACCATTCTGGCCTATTGGGCAGTTTTCCTTTTTAAAACATTTAGCATAGGAGTGACTGCCCCCACAGCCCAAGCACTCATGATGAAATTTGCACGAGTTACCCCACTTACACTGTCCCTTGTTAAAAGTGAAACAGAAGCCTTTTTTAAAGGGGGCCGACGAACCAGTAGTTGCCCATCCGCGTGCAGTCACACAAAAGGGCTGCGTCACTCGAAGCGGCGTCATGACCTTTAACCAAAGACCCATATCCCTGTCATCCCATTTCATGTCTGGCTTAATGGCTAGCCTCTGATGAAATTATTTGTTGTACGCCCACCAAGCCATCCCCCCGTACGTACGCTCTGCTGCAGAAATTTCATCTGAATAACAAAAAAGGGGGGCCCCTTGACCAGGGAATTGTTCTGCCAACACACTAGCATAAATAACAAATGACTGAAACCAATTGGTAAAGGTCTTTGGGAGTTTTCTATAACGCTTTTTTGCGTTCTTCTTCCTCCTTCTTCAAGGCCTCTTTTTTGGAGTCTTCAGGCAGCTCAAATGACTGTTCTAAGGGCAACAAAGAAAACAACTCCATGTACTCCCTCTTCCATACTTTCTCTTTTGTGTCTTTAGACAAATGCAACCCCAATGCATTTGCCGCAGGTACCCATACCCTGGCAGCAGGAGGAGAAGGGAAAGTAGCTACTACAGATAATTCAACTCTTTTAAGCAATTCCTTAATCCCCTCCAATATCTGAACCGAAGCTGAGTAATTAGAAGCCCACTCCTTGCATACACCTCCTCCCATTTCCCCACACTGACCCACAGCGTTCTGCTTACCTGCAGCTGCCATAACATCAAGCTCCCTCCCTTGAACCATCTGTTCCTGAACTAACTGTCCCCCCGATGTTCTGGTCAATCCCCAAAGATCGTGAAGGATCCTACAACACCTACAAAATATCATATTGTGATTTATCCAGCATTAACATTCTTACCTGCACCCCTCCTGTTGGAAGGGCTGTCTCAACCGATAAATGCCCCTTGGCCCTCTTGAGACCAGAAGGTCCCACTACTTTGAATAGCCAATAGAATTTCATTAGCTCTCATTCTATAGGTTTTTTTATTTTGGGGGGTTGGTTGGGTGGTGGGTTTTACTGTTGTGCGGTCTTTGTATTTTTTTCCAGGTAAAAGATCTGATTTCTTTAGGCCCAATACCCTACCAAAGGCCCTTTTAAGGGCTATCAGTACTTTATTGTAGGCTAGGGTTTTTTTTATTGGGGGAGGGGCTTTTTTATTTTTATAGCGCTTTTAGATTAGGTGTAATTGTTTTTATTTTTGATAATTTCGTTTGTTATAGAATTCTGTCAGCCAATTGGAATTAAGGTAGAAAAAATCCTATTGGCTGATACAATCAGCCAATAGGATTGAGGTTCAATCCTACTGGTTGATCCAATCAGCCAATAGGATTGAACTCGCATTCTATTGGCTGTTCCAATCAGCCAATAGAATGCAAACTCAATCATATTGGCTGATTGCATCAGCCAATAGGATTTTTTCTACCTTAATTCCGATTGGCTGATAGAATTCTATCAGCCAATCGGACTCTAAGAAACGCCATCTTGGATGACATCACTTAAAGGAACCGTCATTCAGTAAGAAGACTCTGGATGAAGAGGATGCTCCGCGTCGGATGTCTTGAAGATGGAGCCGCTCCGTGTCGGATGGATGAAGATAGAATATGCCGTCTGGATGAAGACTTCTGCCCGTCTGGAGGACCACTTCGCCTGGCTTGGATGAAGACTTCTCCTGGCTTTGTTGAGGACTTCGGCCCGGTTGAATGAAGACGTCTACCGCTTCCTTGAGGATGGATGTCCGGTCTTCAGAACAGTAAGTCGATCTTCAGGGGGTTAGTGTTAGGTTTTTTAAGGGTGTATTGGGTGGGTTTTATTTTTAGGTTAGGGCTTTGGGCCGCAAAAGAGCTAACTGCCCTTTTAAGGACTATGCCCATCCAAATGCCCTTTTCAGGGCAATGGGGAGCTTAGGTTTTTTTAGTTAGCTTTTATTTGGGGGGTTTGTTGTGTGGGTGCTGGGTTTTACTGTTGGGGGTGTTTGTTAGTTTAGGCTAGGGTTTTTATTTTATTTTGGGGGGGCTTTTTTATTTTGATAGGGCTATTAGATTAGGTGTAATTAGTTTAAAGATCTGTAATTTGTTTTTTATTTTCTGTAATATAGTGTTTGTTTGTTTTTGTACTTTAGCTAATTGTATTTAATTTATTTAATTGTATTTAATTTAGTTAATTTATTTAATTGTAGTGTAGTGTTAGGTGTTAGTGTAACTTAGGTTAGGTTTTATTTTACAGGTACTTTTGTATTTATTTTAGTTAGGTAGTTATTAAATAGTTAATAACTATTTAATAACTATTCTACCTAGTTAAAATAAATACAAACTTGCCTGTAAAATGAAAATAAACCCTAAGCTAGCTACAATGTAACTATTAGTTTTATTGTAGCTAGCTTAGGGTTTATTTTACAGTTAAGTATTTAGTTTTAAATAGGAATAATTTAGTTAATGATAGTAATTTTATTTAGATTTTTTAAATTATATTTTAAGTTAGGGGGTGTTAGGGTTAGACTTAGATTTAGGGGTTAATAAATTTAGAATAGTGGCGGCGACGTTGGGGGCGGCAGATTAGGGGTTAATAAGTGTAGGTAGGTTGCTGTGACATTGGGGGGTTTGTTGTGTGGGTGCTGGGTTTTACTGTTGGGGGTGTTTGTTAGTTTAGGCTAGGGTTTTTATTTTATTTTGGGGGGGCTTTTTTATTTTGATAGGGCTATTAGATTAGGTGTAATTAGTTTAAAGATCTGTAATTTGTTTTTTATTTTCTGTAATATAGTGTTTGTTTGTTTTTGTACTTTAGCTAATTGTATTTAATTTATTTAATTGTATTTAATTTAGTTAATTTATTTAATTGTAGTGTAGTGTTAGGTGTTAGTGTAACTTAGGTTAGGTTTTATTTTACAGGTACTTTTGTATTTATTTTAGTTAGGTAGTTATTAAATAGTTAATAACTATTTAATAACTATTCTACCTAGTTAAAATAAATACAAACTTGCCTGTAAAATAAAAATAAACCCTAAGCTAGCTACAATGTAACTATTAGTTTTATTGTAGCTAGCTTAGGGTTTATTTTACAGTTAAGTATTTAGTTTTAAATAGGAATAATTTAGTTAATGATAGTAATTTTATTTAGATTTATTTAAATTATATTTTAAGTTAGGGGGTGTTAGGGTTAGACTTAGATTTAGGGGTTAATAAATTTAGAATAGTGGCGGCGACGTTGGGGGCGGCAGATTAGGGGTTAATAAGTGTAGGTAGGTTGCTGTGACATTGGGGGCAGCAGATTAGGGGTTAATAAAAATAATGTATGTGTCAGTGATGTTGGGGGAAGCAGATTAGGGGTTAATAAGTATAATGTAGGGGGCGGCGATGTCCGGAGCGGCAGATTAGGGGTTAATAAGTATAATGTAGGTGGCGACGATGTTAGGGACGGCAGATTAGGGGTTAATAATATTTAACTAGTGTTTGTGAGGCGGGAGTGCGGCGGTTTAGGGGTTAATATGTTTATTATAGTGGTGGCGATGTCCGGAGGGGCAGATTAGGGGTTAAAAATGTTATTTCAGTGTTTGCAATGCGGGAGGGCCTCGGTCTAGGGGTTAATAGGTAGTTTATGGGTGTTAGTGTACTTTTTAGCACTTTAGTTATGAGTTTTATGCTACAGCGTTGACTTTACTGACTTTAGAATGCGTTACGTATCTTGGAGGTAGAGGGTGTACCGCTCACTTTTTGGCCTCCCAGGACAGACTCGTAATACCGGCGCTATGGAAGTTCCATAGAAAAAAGGCTTTACGAAGTTTACGTAAGTCGTTTTGCGGTAAGGCCAAAGAAGTGTGTGGTGCCCCTAAACCTGCAAGACTCGTAATAGCAGCGGTAGTGAAAAAGCAGCGTTAGGACCTGTTAACGCTGCTTTTTCAGCCTAACGCACAACTCGTAATCTAGCCGATAGTTATGTTAGGTTAATTGTTAGTTTAAACTTAGGTTTTTTTAATTTCACAGGTAAGTTTTTATTTATTTTAAGATAGGGATATTGTAATTTAAATTTAAAGTTAGGGGGTGATAGATTTAGGGGTTAATAGTTTAATTTATTAGTGGCAATGTGGGGGGGGCTGGTGGTTTAGGGGTAAATAGGTTTATTTAGTAGTGTCGATGTGGGGGGCTGGCGGTTTAGGGGTTAATAGGTTTAGTTAGTGGCGGTAGTGTCAGGGAGCAGCGGAATAGGGGTTAATAACTTTATTATAGTGGCGGGATGTGGGTGGGTGACAGATTAGGGGTTAATAAATTTTAAATAGTGTTTGCGATGCGGGAGGGCCTCGGTTTAGGGGTTAATAGGTAGTTTATGGATGTTAGTGTACTTTGTAACATTTTAGTTATGAGCTTTGTAAAACATTTTTGTTACACAAAATCCATAACTACTGCTCTCAGATGGCGGTATGGATCGTGTCGGTATAGGCTTTAACGCAAGCATTTTAGCATCAATGCATAACCTGGGATTGACATTGCGTTACAGGCTAAAATGCTTGCAGTATCGTTATACCGACACGACTCGTAATGGCTGCGTTACTGTTTTTACGCTGAAATTGCCATTTTTGCTGTATGCGAAGAACATAAGGATGTAAAATATGCATTTTTTTTATGTGTTCGGATTAGCGCACATGAAACTTTAGTATTCTTAAGGCACGTTATTGACATATTAAATATAAAATATTTTTTAAAAATTATTAAAAAATATCAAACATACTTTAAAATATATAGATATATTAGATTAATTATTTAGAAGTAGATACAAACTTTATAACTGTTCTAAACCGTCTCTGTTTAAAATTTAGCAAATAACTGTTCAGTATGACTGAGCACCATTAAACCTGAATATCCCCCTGGTGCCCCCAAAAACCCTTTGAAAAGTAGCTTTGTATTTAGTTCTATTACCTTCTAGAGGAAGCAGATGGTGGCTCACAGAAAATGCTCTTATTGAGTTCTATTTGTACTGCCTTAGCATGGTCTTAGTGGTACTAGCTTTAAGCTTAGCAAACCATACAAACTTTAATGAATTCAGGCCACTGACTGCCTTGAGTCCTTTCGTTACTAAAACATGGCATAGAAACACTGCCTCTCTGGGGTTCCCCCTGACCATTATAACACATGCTTCCAGTATAACCCAAAATACCTCTCTGGGTTTCCTTACACCCAAATATAGCGCACACTGCTTCTGTAGGTCAACTTCTGCATAGATCCACATATAGCACAAAGATCTTCTCTGGATCTTATTTCTCCCTAATATAGCACATTAGTCCCTCATTGTGACACCATGTTCTCAATAATAGAACACTTTATGCTTAATCATTAGCAGCAGCAAACATAACCGCTTCAAATCCATTTTAATCTTAGTTGCATGGAATATTTGTTTTTTTTATTTAAAATTTTTACACACGCCCAGTTTACATTTTTTTTATTTCCTCCTTTATTAAAACTTTTAAAATATAGCTCAAATCACACATTTACACTATGTAACTTGTACACAACAAAATACAGGTGGCCCTCGTTTTACAATGGTTCAATTTACACCGTTTCAGAATAACAACCTTTTTTTCCAGTCATGTGACTGCTATTGAAAAGCATTGAGAAGCAGTGCATTTATTAAAATAGCCAGTAGGTGGAGCTGTCCGCTTGTGTTGCAGCAAAGCCAAGCAAGCTGAAATTAATCAGTTTAACCAGAGCTGAGCTATCGAGCAGATTTCAAATGAACAGGATCTTCCAGTCAGATTAGAATGCATAGAAAGTATGAAGTGAAGTATCAAGTGAAGTCTGTGTTGTGTGATTATTTTATTAGGTTTATAATGCTGTTTAGCAAATGTTTTTGTTCATTTAACTTAGTTTAATTATATATTCTGTGCTGTGTGATTATTTTATTAGGTTTATAATGCTGTTTAGCATTTAAAGTCTTCATTTCAAAGCTTTAAAAATAATGTATTAGGTGTTACTTATGACAATTTTGAGAGGGGCCTGGAACCTATCTCCCTCACCTCCTATTGACTTACATTATAAACTGGGTTTCAATTTACAACGGTTTCGATTTACAACCATTCCTTCTGGAACCTAACCCCGGCGTAAACTGAGGGCTACCTGTATAATGATGTAGCAGCTGGTCATGTATCACTCTAAAACCACTCATACACTGCAGCAGCTCCCTAAAGTATTTGAGGAGTAGTAGCAAAAGAGGGCAGCAGTAGCTATGAATTCATATTTGGTTTTATTTACTGAGCAGCGACCTGTCTACATTTACATTTGATAAACTTGCTGTTGCAGATGGATTTGACAGAGCACAATCCTCTTGTCTGACTGGAGCACAAGGTGAGTTGCCCTTTGGATATGATCTGTTGATGTCAACTTCTGTTCCCAGCTGCTGTGTGTAATCCCTTCCCAACCTACTAAATAGCAGCTCAACAGATTAGTAACAAACATTTTAGGATGAATGAGTCTTTAGTACAATTATTCACATCTCTAAACCATGTACCTGCCTTACGCCACTCTAAATAGAAAATACATTTGAACAGTACTACTGTGATAAATGCATTTCAATTTAAATCTGGTTTCTTCTCAAATTCATTAGAAAAGCTGTGAGAAATGTTTTGCTTTCATACGTTTTTAAAAGTTGAGGGTATTCAAGTCCATTAGAAAACCTGGTTATATTGTATCTTTGAGTGGCTTTGCAGTGTGTAAAGACACAAGGTTAGATTAGAAGGTGCACGCTAACAGTTAAGCACAAGCAAAAAAAGGGGTTTATTGAGTATCTTTGCACACGTCGGAAGTAGCACACGTATTACAAGTTGAAAGTAAACGCGGCAATTGAATTTAACGCACATTAGGTTAGGGCAACTTCGGAGTTATGGTTAACTGTTATGCTTGACTAAAAAGTTGCACAAAAAACATAAAAATTATATTTAAAAGTGCAGTTACCCCTCATAATAACACTGTCTAATAATACAAATGTAAAAATATGTATATATATTGCAATAAAAAGTTATGAGATATGAGGTCTCATGTGTTAGGAAAAAAAGGCTACAAAGGCTTTAATATAGAGATACATACAGTACATATACATGTCTAAAAATGTATATATATATGTTTATATGTGTGTACATAACGTGTAATAATGTTTATATGTGTGTATATGTATTTACAGACATATATAAATACATATGTATACAAATATAGACATAGATATAAGGGAGCCCTTTGCAGTCTAGTAACTGAAATAGGAAAAATATCATTTATGTACTGTAAATATTTCACATCCAATGTTCTTAACATAGGAGAATATGTTCTATGTATTTATAAATAGATGTTTATATATATATATATATATATATATATATATATATATATATATATATATATATATATATATATATATATATATATATATATATATATATATATATAAGAAATAGAATTGGCTGCAGCACTCCAAATTCTTTTTATAATTTTATTACAAGCAGTGAAACATAGGCGACGTTTCGGGCTTCTGCCAATTCTATTTCTTTATTAATATCTGTTTGGGTGAGACAGAGGCCGCTTGCACCCATCTACTTTAAGGAAATTGGTGCTGGACTTTACTATAAATATATATATATATATATATATATATATATATATATAGTTATAGATATATATTTTACCTTAAAACCCTCAGATATATATAGAAATATTTATTTATGAATAAATAGAACATATTCTTCAATGTGAAGAACATTGGAAGGTCAAATATTAATAATTCATGTCGGGTTAGCGCACTTGAGAAAACGCTATCGGGTTTGCGCAACTTGTTGGGTGTTAGGTTTTTTTTCCACTTTTCGCGCTCCATTTAAGTCTATGGGGGAATAAGTTAACGCGGTCATGATATTCAACATTTGTTTTTTTGTGCACATCAGGTTAGTGCTTGCGCAAATACTTTTTACTTTCAACTTGTAATATGCTCACTGTCTGGCGCAAGCAAAAAGATTACTTGTATCAGAGTTAACACAGGGGGAGAGCGAAATATCAGTCCACACGTAATCTAGCCTACAATATTTAGCACTGTCAAAAAAAAATCATACGTGGTATTCCAGTCAATCAGAAATATATTTCAACTTTTCTAGCTTTTTGCATGATTTTTAATCATTTCTGACCCATCCATCTTGATAGCAAACACACAGAGTTTTTCAGTGACATATTGTGTGTGCTCAGTAAATATTTTAATAAACACAATTGTTTAATGTTTTTAAAATTTTGCTCACACCACACTGTTAACCCCTTGAGTGCCAGGGGTTTAAGAAAATGAATTTCTGCTGGAGGACAGACAGATTTTCATTAGTTTACTATGAATCCATTTGTAAACATGGGACATCATGGTGGTGATGTTTCTATTCTGAGAACTGGTGGGGACATTTGATAAAGATGCCAGTTGGGCATCGAAACGTCATACTTTCTCCCTCTTTTTAATGCATTGATAAATAAAAGTTATTTTTTATGGGAATCCAGAGAGTGCAGTCTTTCACTTGAACACTATATATATATATATATATATATATATATATATATATATATATATTTTTTATATATATATATATATATGTATATATATATAAATATATATATATATATATATATATATATACATATATATATATATATATATATATATATAGTACACAAACAAAAAGCACTCACCGGGTCTTCAAATAAAAAATGTATTAGAACATAGTAACGTTTCGGGGATGTTATCCCCGTCTTCAGACCATAAATATAAAATAACACATACCGGTCTCTTTATACCCCAACACCAAACACCTCTACCGTGAACCGGAAATCCCTCTGCGTTGTGACCGCACCACTGCGCAGGCCCGGCCCTTGCCATGGATACCGGACGCGGTGTGATGTGAACTAAAAGCAAAACAGAGCACAGGGCGATTTTCAAACATAGTGCATAGCGATACATCTTAAGCCATTATACATCTGCATTCTGCAGTGCTTTGTAATAAACCCATCTGGCAGTTACTTGTAATATAACATCATACTCATGCCTATTGCTAAGTTTAATAACAGGGATAAATATACATCTAACCTAATCGCTTACTAGTCACATGTCTACCACTAAAATCAACTACGAACATAATTCCTATGTATAAGGGAACGAGCAATGATAGATATGGCAACATATATGCTATCAAAAATCAAAGGTTGTCTAATTCTTAAGAATATCTCAAGTAAAGTACTAGACACACTATCTACAATATGTTTAAACAGCCCAGATACAAGTCAGCACTTAAACTGGAAGTTGTTCACAAAAGAACATTAGTTCGACCAAGCTATTTAAACCATTCTAACAACTGCCAGTAAATCTAGCTATGTCCTAGAAATTCCATTAACAACATATCCTTCGGAATTTCTTAGCCATATTGCAACATTATGTTGGCAATATATTTTTAAAGAAAGCAATGCCAATCTTGGTGTGTATTCAATCCCCTGGGCACCAAGATACCCAGGTTGAATATCCACCTAGATTCGCGTTGCAACAGCAATTGGCCTCTATCCCCACCTCTGGCCAGTCCGAAAACCCGGGTTCTGAAGCTCCCTCCCTCCTGGTAATCACCCCAACCCTTGCCCCTCAAGGTTAGTACAATCCCCCAAAAGAGTGGAGCTCTGGGACAAAGGGCCGCTGGAGCGACTTAGGTCAAAGTTCAGCAGGGATCCCTAGGTAGCCCGGCCGGTGAGTAGTTCAATAAGCCCGCCCAGTCGGACCGAAAATCAGCTCTTTCAGTGTCAAAGTACAAGCAGTGTAGAAACAAGGGAAAGGGGGGTCGGTGGCACAAAGTAATCCAATATTGAGGGATGGTGGCCCTGGCAGCTTGTTATCCATGACAGTTATAAATAAATATAAATATATACAGGTACAAAACCCTTTATCCCAAAAAGGATTTAAGCATAGTTTTGATTTTAGAATATTTGTATATTTGCATCTGTAAAAGAGTGTAAACAACAAAATCTTATGGAATTTTTGGAATATTTGCATGTCATAATACAGCTTAAACATGCAACCTAAGGGTATTTTCATATATTTTAAAATATTTTTTACATAGTACCATCAGAAAGATAGTAGATTAATGTAATCAGAAAGGTAATAGTTGTTTTAAATAAATATAGAATATCGTTTGCATTTTAGAACACAAAAATGGTCATTTTTAATAATTTTCGGCAAGATTATGAGTTTTGCGTTAAGCTGAAAAAGCAGCGTTAACAGGTCCTAACACTGCTTTTTCACTACCGCTGCTATTACGAGTCTTGCAAGTTTAGGGGCACTGCACACTTCTTTGGCCTTACTGCAAACCGACTTACGTAAACTTCGTAAACCCTTTTTTCTTTGGGACTTCCATAGCGCCGGTATTACGAGTCTGTCCTGGGAGGTCAAAAAGTGAGCGGTACACCCTCTACCTCAAAGATCCATACCGCATTCTAAAGTCAGTAGTTATGAGTTTTACACTACAACGCCGTAGCATAAAACTCATAACTAAAGTGCTAAAAAGTACACTAACACCCATAAACTACCTATTAACCCCTAAACCGAGGCTCTCCCGCATCGCAAACACGGAAATAAAACTATTATCCCCTAATCTGCCGCTCCGGACATCGTCACCACTATAATAAACATATTAACCCCTAAACCACTGCACTCCTGCCTCGCAAACACTAGTTAAATATTATTAACCCCTTAACTGATGCTCCTAACATTGCCGCCACCTACATTATATATATATATTTTAACCCCTAATCTTCTGCCCCCAACATCGCCGCCACTATATTAAATGTATTAACCCCTAAACCTAAGTCTAACCCTAACACCCCCTAATTGAAATATAATTTAAATAAATCTAAATAAAATGACTATCATTAACTACATTATTCCTATTTAAAACGAAATACTTACCTATAAAAGCTATCTTAAGGTTTATTTTTATTTTACAGGCAAGTTTGTATTTATTTTAACTAGGTAGAATAGTTATTAAATAGTTATTAACTATTTAATAACTTCCTAGTTAAAATAAATACAAATATACCTGTAAAATAAAACCTACCCTAAGTTACACTAACACCTAACACTACACTACAATTAAATAAATTAACTAAATTATATAAATTAAATTAAATTAGCTAAATCACAAAAAAACCCCCACTAAATTACATAAAATAAAAAAACAAATTACAGATCTTTAAACTAATTACACCTAATCTAATAGCCCTATCAAAATAAAAAAGCCCCCCCCCCCAAAAAAAAAACCTTACCTAAACTAAACTATCAAAAGCCCTTAAAAGGGCCTTTTGCGGGGCATTGCCCCAAAGTAATCAGCTCTTTTACCTGTAAAAAAATATATACAAACAACCCCCCCAACAGTAAAACCCACCACCCACACAACCAACCCCCCAAATAAAATACTATCTAAAAAAACCTAAGCTCCCCATTGCCCTGAAAAGGGCATTTGGATGGGCATTGCCCTTAAAAGGGCATTTAGCTCTATTGCAGGCCCAAAGCCCTAACCTAAACAATAAACCCACCCAATACACCCTTAAAAAAATCCTAACACTAACCCCCGAAGATTCACTTACCGGGATTAGTCTTCATCCAAGCGGCAAGATGTCCTCAACAAAGCCGGCAGAAGTGGTCCTCCAGACGGGCAGAAGTGGTACTCCAGACGGGCAGAAGTCTTCATCCAGACGGCATCTTCTATTTTCATCCTTCCGGCGTGGAGTGGGTCCATCTTCAAGACATCCATCACAGAGTTTTCTGTCATTTAAAAAAGTGCGTTGATTTCTTTTTTTATCATGTCTTATTTAGAAAGATTTTAACAATAACAACAATTAACGAATAAACAAGATAACAGACTGTGGTTGCTACTATATCAGCCTGATCTCAAATGCAATAAAATGAAGCAAACTCACTTATGCCATGTATCTCTTATTGAGGAGTAAATGCAATGAAGACTAAGTTCAATGTATTGTATAATCAGTATGGTCAAACATATTAACAGTGGGTCTCATTCAGTGGCCCACAGTTCATGCAAGTGCCAACCTTTCATAATCTTCAAGGAGATTGTTATGGATAGATCACACTCTCAGCTGTAAACATTTCCTGTCCTTCATAAGCTTTAAAGGGACATTAAACACTACAAGATGGTAATATAAAATGATAAATAGTATATATATATATATAAAAGACAAGAGTTTGTCTGAAGCCGTCATGCGCAGTTCAGACAAACTCTTGCAGCTGATCGCACGCGCACCCACCCGACAGCAGCGCGAGGACCCGGCAGCACAGCTGATCGCAAAAACAAAGCAGCGCGAGGAGAGAGAGAGAGAGAGAGAGAGAGAGAGAGAGAGAATATAACACAACACGGCCCGTGTGAACAGGCTTTAGGACTAGTATATATATAAACTGCTATATATTTTCATTATTTATTTTGCCCCTCTTTTCCTGTAATTCCATTCTAAAACTGCAAGCTTTTCTGTTCCTTGGCTGCACACTCTAGTGACCTATTTATAACTGTCCCTAATTGGCCACAGCAGAGAAAGTAACCTAAATTACAACTTGGCAGATCCCATTGTTTTATAGATAACAACATTTTACACTTAATATGTCAATATAGAAACTTTAAAAATACATAAACATGTTATTCTCAGACTAATATTTTTTTTTTTAATGCATCATTCTATCTAGCATGTGTTTAGTGCCTATAGGGACAGTCAACACCAGAATTTTTGTTGTTTTAAAAGATAGATAATCCCTTAATTACCAATTCCCTACTTTTGTATAACCAACACAGTTATAATTATACACGTTTTACCTCTGTAATTACCTTGTATCTAAGCCTCAGCAGACTGCCCCCTTATTTCAGTTCTTTTGACAGAATTGCAGTTTAGCCAATCAGAGCTGTCTCCATGGTAAATTTGCATGCATGAGCTCAATCTTATCTATATGAAACACGTGAACTAATGCCCTCTAGTGGTGAAAAACTATCAAAATGCATTTAGATTAGAGGCGGCCTTCAAGGTTTAAGAAATTAGCATATGAACCTAATAGGTTTAGCGTTCAACTAAGAATACCAAGAGAACAAAGCAAAATTGGTGATAAAAGTAAATTGGGAAGTTGTTTAAAATTACATGCCCTATTTGAAACATGAAAGTGTTTTTTGGACTTGACTGTCCCTTTAAATACAATAGAACTGCATAATCAACAAATGCATAGTAAAAAGTATGCAATAACGCTTAATCATACTAATATATACCATATTTCCAATGAGCAGTACATTTTATTTCTGATACAATTGAAATGTATTTTATTTGCCATATCATGTGACATCCATTAGCAAATCACAGACTGCACATTAACTGTGAATCTTGCACATGCTCAGTAGGAGCTGGTGCCTTAGAAAGTGTGAATATAAAAAGATTATGCACAATTTGATAATATAAGTAAATTTGAAACGTTTTTTTAAAATGATTTGTTCTATCTGAATCATGAAAGAAATTTTTTTTAGAAGCTAGAAGCACACTATAATATTCTCTCTGCACCAGGGTTGTGTGGTCATTTTGTCCAGCCTACGTAGCTTCAAACCAGTAACCCTAACCACAGCCAGTCTGGCAGTCTAAATTGCAAATTACCCTAACTGCAATCTGACCAGGGCTTGTAAGAAGAATATCAAACAAACAAAGAAAATTTAGTAACAGAAATAAACTGCAACGCTGTTTAAAATTAGCTGCTTTGGCTGCATCAGTTTAATTTTAAATTTTCACTTGCCTTTAAGTGTTTAGCTGCATCACATTGCAAAGCATATTGTTTCATTCGTTCCTGGACACCAAGGGGTTAATCTGTCATTGAATGCCTTGCTATTGAAAATATGACAGGAAGTGGAAAATGGATTAAAAAATAAAAATGACGATAGCTTATTTAAAAAAAAAAAAAAATGTGCTTGCTATATACAAAAGAACCAATTTCTATTTTTCCTCAGCTGGTTTAATCTAAAATAGTTTGTAGCTGTAGTTTTTCTCTTGTTATCTATAGGTGTGTGCTTTATCAAAAGGATGCTGTTCTAAAAATCTTTTCATAAAACACCAGCTGGAGTTTTACAAAAACCTACAAAATGCGCAATAGCTATACAAGTATAAAGTGATTATAAATGTACTTGAAAGAGTTCTGGACTATAAGTTTTATACTAAAATATCGACATGTAAAGCTGTGAAGCATATAACCCACTGGTTCGCTTTGTTCCAGTGAGAAGCACAGGACAATACCAACACCCCCTTTAAAACACCACACATTCCGTGTTTTTATTAATCCCCTTACAATCTCTTTTTGCCCAATTCATATTCTTTTTATTTCCTCTCGGAGTCACAGATATGACATCATTCTCTCATTGCATCCCTCTGTCTATACTCCTCATTCAGTTTCCTCTTAAATCTCTCGCCCTTCTGCAAAAGTGGGAAGCATAATTTATAACTCAGTAAAACTGGGGTTCTCAGACATTCAAATAACATAATTTAAACGCTGAAAAACGTTTATGCCTTAAAGTAAAAGCTGTTTAAATGTTAACTGAGACCAATGCAAGTGTCTGACGTGTATTTCTTGCTAATTCTCATTGGTTGATAGGTATTTGCTTGTAATATTTGTTGGCTGATAGGTACAGCTGATACTGCTGTGTTAGTTTCCACAGAATGTATTGTTCACATGGCAAATAGGCAAGGCCAGGAAATGAAGATTCACTTTATTCAGTCAAATTAAATACTTTTGTGTTGATTTACAACAAGGGCCGTCTTTAACACAGGGCAAAAGGGGCAGTTGCCCAGGACCCAGTCTTTGTTGTGGGGCCCAAGAGTCCAGATGTCATGATGCCAGACTGCTGATGTTATGTGACATGGGGGGCACACACAGTCAGTCCTAATACTGTCACAGTCAAAAGTTCTCTGCTTATATTTATTTGTGAGAAACTGTGCCAGACCGTGCCGGTGTCATGTGACATGCCAAGCTAGTGCCATGTGCTGTTTTAGGTGTGCACTGTGCAGCACTGATTGCTAAGCCCTAACTCGTCATCCAGCCAATCCCACTCCATCAGAAAAGGTCCTGCTGGGGTTACCACTGTTACCAGGTAACTGCTCTCGTGGTGGGGATTGTTCAGGGTAGGACTGACAGTAGGCGCATGCAGCAGAAAGCTGGAGCATTAGGCACATGAAGATTTGAACATCTGCAGGTGCAGACACTGCTCTCTTCAATCTTGAGGCTGTGTGATTCGTCTCATACTGTATCCCTGCAGCCTTGGACAGACAGCATCCAGTCTGCTGGTGCCCCTTAGCCCTGCTCTTTCTGCTGTGGCCTTCTTCAAATCAACTAACTGAAGTTTGTTAGGGGAACAGTGCTTTGTAGAAAGGTGTCAGTGGAAAGAATAAGAGAGTGCACACATGCCCCTCCCCCATGCAGCATTGTCTAGTGCAGGGTGAGAGGGAACTTGTACCTGGCAGAGAAGTGACATGTGTTGCTGTGGCTGATGTAAAGTGTCATGTTGATACTTGACACATTTAGGTAAGATTTATTTTTATAGATTTTTTTTCTCTGTGTCTCAGATTTTACAGCCTCCCATAGTAGTTCTGCTGTTCCAGTCAGTAAACTTATATTTGTCTGCACCTCCATGCTACCTCCTCATTCTTTACCTTGCTTTGCTCCTGTTGGCTGCCCTAAATCTCTTTAACCAGCTAACCTCACACCAGAATCACTTTCAAATGCATCAGCTTGTTTCATTAGATGATCCATAGCTGATTTTAATTAAGTTAATTAATTAATTAATTAATTAGTAAATAAATATATTAAACTACAGTGGAGGAATTTATATATTTATTTATTTATTTATTAGTAATGTTTAGGTCCAGTTTCACATATTGCAATTTATTTCATTTTTTTTTTTTTTTTTAAACGATTAGCCCAGCAGTGGATGATACACTGCTGGGTTAATCATTTTAAAAAATTATAAAATAAATTGATTTAGTTGTTTTTTTGGGATGTTGGGGTGGAGAGTGAAATTTCATGGGGGGGGGGGGGGGGGGGCAAGAAAAATTTTGCCCAGGGTCCAAAATTTTACAACTGACACATTTCATGCCTTAAAGGGATAGTAAACACCAAAAATTTTATTGTTTAAAAAGATAGATAATCCCTTTATTTACCTTTCCCAAGTTTTGCGCAACTAACACTTTTATAGAAATATACTTTTTACCTCTGTAATTACCTTGTATCTAAGCTTCTACTGACTGCCTCCTTATCTAATATCTTTTGACAGACTTGCATTTCAGGCAATTAGTGCTGACTCTTAAATATTTCCAAGTGCATGAGCACAATGTTATCTATATGAAACACATGAACTAACGCCCTCTAGCTGTGAAAAACAGTCAAATGCATTCAGATTAATGGGGGCTTTCAAGGGCTTAGAAATTAGCATATGAGCCTACCTAGGTTTAGCTTTCAATTAAGAATACCTAGATAATAAAGAAAATTTGATGATAAAAGTAAATTAGAAAGTTGTTTAAAATGACATGACCTATCTAAATCATGAAAGTTTAATTTCAAATTTACTATCCCTTTTAATTACCAGTTCAGCATTTAGTGAATTATTTGCTTTGAATGTGTGGGTGGGAGACTTGGTTCTATAGCGATCACAGAGGCATTGGCAATGTATACGCAAGGCTTCATTACTTTAGACTGGAAAAGGTGTTAGCTTAAAGGGACATGAAAACAATTTTTTTTTCTTTCATGATTCAGAAAGAGCATTTGATTTTAAACAACTTTCCAATTTACTTCTATTATTTAATTTGCTTCCTTCTCTTATTATCCTTTGCTGAAAGGTTTATCTAGGTAAGCTCAGGAACAGCAAAGAACCTAGGTTCTAGCTGCTGATTGGTGGCTGCATATATATACCGATTGTCATTGGTTCACCCATGTATTCAGTTAGAAACCAGTAGTGGATTGCTGATCCTTCAACAAATGATACCTAGAGAATAAAGCAAATTTGATAATAAAAGTATACTGGAAAGTTGATAAGATTATATGTTCTACCTAAATCATAAAATAAAATGTTTGGGTTTCATGTCCCTTTAATGTGGAATATTTTGGTGCCATAGCATGGACACCAAAGACTTTGATCGCTCAAAAAATAAGGTCAGGACCCAATACATTACAGTCTACACATTTATTTACAACAAAATTTAGATTGATTTAATGTTTTTTTTGCTGTTTTGATACTGTACTTGCAGTACACGTGTTGCTTTATGAAGTTGTTCTATTAGGTTTTTATTCAAATTTAGACTGGTTCCTATAGTGTTTATGTAATCCCCAGAGCACCTGCTCTAGCAACCATAACAGAAGATGTATGTAGAGACGGAGTACATCCAGCGACTCCAGCACTCAATCCCCCTCAATGTCCCGATGAACCGGAAATAAAAGCCAAAGCTGCCGTAAGATAGAATACTTCCTGGAGTGCCGTAGCGAGTTGCAGTAGAACCAAACTGCCAAGTAGTAAATGTGAAAAGGAAATGCAGGCACTACACACAAGATTGTATGCAAATAAAAATCCACAGTTTATTGGGAAATAAACACGGTAAATACCAATCCAATACAAGCGGAGCAATTCATCAAAGTTACTCACAGAGAGGCATAGTGTGGACAAAGGCGTGTGTCTGACGCGTTTCACGCCCCCTACAGACGCTTACTCTTAGACCTAATACATGTGTTCAACTAACTGCTATTTATACATCCTAACCGCTTAAAAAATAACCCTATGGTGGCCGGGTAAATGATTATTTAAAAAAACAGGCCCCCAAGGGTATTAATGAATACTACAAGCTTAAACAAGCAATAAACAAGTATAAGCTAACAGAATTATGCAAATAACAAGTACAACCCATACATATTTATATAAGCTACAAATACATATTTAAATAGTATCTAGAACAACGGCATATGAAAAATACTACTTAAACAAATGATCTAAAAAGCTAGTATGCAAAATTTGGGAAGAACTTATAATCAACATTAGTCATAAAGAAGGAGATAAAAGAATGCACCAGACTCTGTAGTGTAACAGATATATATCAAGAAACCTGCATAGTGAAATAAACGTCTTTCAAATTAAAGTTTAGGCCCTTAAAGAGACACAATGGTGCAAAAAGAAAATGTTCTTTATATATATATATATATATACAGTTCAGAAAAGAGCACTCTCATCTTAATAGCAACTGCCAGGGTGCCAACGGTTAAGTATATCAAGTAGAAGAAGGCACTCTCTGGTCTTTTCAAGTGTACTTTATTTGAAAAAGCGAGACGTTTCGTGGACACACTCTGAGGAAGGGGAGTGTGTCCCCGAAACGTCACGCTTTTTCAAATAAAGTACACTTGAAAAGACCAGAGAGTGCCTTCTTCTTCTTGAGATATAAGAACGTTTTAGATTTTTTTTTATATATATATTTATTTAAGTAAATGTTCTTATAAGTTAGAACATTTTATTATTACACCAATGCTTGTATACAACTGTGTGTTTAATCCTTTCAAGGGGTAAACACTTAGTTTAAGTCAGCTTCAGACAGCAATGCAATACAGGGAGATAGCTGAACACTTCTAGGGTGAGATTACATATGCGGAGCAGGCTTCAGCATAACTGCTGAAACCCACGCCGCCCGTAATTTCACCTCGCACATCGGGGTATCACATAAACTCCATCGGCAGTTCATAAAATGCCGTAAGTCGGATAAACTAGCGATGTCCAGAAATGAGCGTAAATACAAATTCCTGGAGTCACCAGTTACTTACGGCATGTTAGAAACTGCCGGCGCCTAAGAAAATAAAAAAAAAGTCAAATCTCCTGTAAAAGTCTAACATGCCTCCCAAAAATAAATCTGACACTTAAAACCCCTATATCCACCATCAAACGCACAACAGAACTAATAATAAAAGTATTTACCCCTAAACCGACAACCCCCCACAACCCAATATACCTAATTAAACTATTAACCCCTAATCCGCCATTCACCCACATTGCGATCTACCTAATAAAAGTATTAACCCCTAAATCCGCCAACCCAACATCGTAAACTACCTAATAAATGTATTAACCCCTAATCCGCAATTCACCCACATCGCAAAGTCAATATCAAAACTATTAACCCCTAATCTGCCATTAACCCACATAACAAAGTACCTATTAAAACTATTAATCCCCAATCCACCATTAACCCACATCGCAACAAACCTTATAAATCTATTAACCTCTAAACCGCCAAACCCACACAACGCAATAATCCTAATAAAAATATTAACCCCTAAACTGCCAAACCCCGCAATGAAAATAACTAATTAAATTACTAAGTCCCCTAACCTAACACCCCCTAAATTAACCCAAATTACTGAAATTAAAAATATACTAAATTACAAACAATTAAAATAAAAAAGCTAACATTACTCAAAAATAAAAAAACTAAGATTAAATTAATCTAAGATTACAATAAAAAAAAATGTCTAACATTACTTAAAATAATAAACCAAATGATTAAAAAATAAAAAAATAATCCTAATCCCTATTAAAATATAAACCCCCCCCAAAATAAAAACACCCCCTAATCTAATGCTAAATTACCAATTTGCCCTTAAAACGGAGCATTACAAAAAATAAGTATGAAAAAAACACCTAACCGCACGCAATGAGTATTTTAAAAAAAACAAAAAACAACTGCACGCAATAAGTATTAAAAAAAAAACTAACTGCCTGTACGAAGTATTAAGAAATAAACTACTGAATAAAATTATTAACCCCTAAAACCGCAAACCCCAATATTGCAAACTACCTAATACATCTATTAACCCCTAAACCGCCAACCCCCCAAGGCATTAAACCTAATTTACCTATTAAATCCTACACCACTAACCCCCACAACGCAAAAAACTAATTTAATGACTAAGCCCCCTAACCTAACCCCTTAATTACAATAAAAATAAGCTACATTACAATAAAAAATCCCCAAAAAATGACATTAGCTTAATCTAATTGCAAAAAATAAAAAAGGCTAACATTACAAAAAATAATAAACACATTATCCAAAATAAATTTCTTTAACCTAGTCCCTATGAAAATTATAAAGCCCCCCAAAATAAAAAAACACCCGAATCTAATGCTAGACTACCAATAGCCCTTAAAAGGGTTTTTTGTAGGGCATTGCCCTAAGTTAAACAGCTCTTTTACATTAAAAATAAACAAAGTCCACCCTAACAGTAAAACCCCCCAAAATAAAAAACCTAACACTAAAAAATCCTAAACTACCCATTGCCCCTAAAGGGCATTTGTATGGGCATTGCCCTTGAAAGGGCTTTCAGATCTTTTACTGCCCTTAAAAGGGCATTCAGCTCTTTTTCAAAGGCTTATTAAATTCCTAATCTAAAAAAATAAAAATAAAAAAAAAGCCTAAATCTAACCCCCAGATAGGTACTCACAGTTCCGGAAGTCCAGCAGTGAAGTCTTCTTTCAAGCGGCGATATATCTTCTTCTAGGAACAAGCCAGCGAGGGGCGAAGCGTGGAATTGAAGAATGGTGACCGCAGAACTGAAGACCGGCGATGGTGGAACTGAACACCGGTGACCGCGGAACCATGAAGCGTGGAGATCCTCTTTGTACGATCACACAGCACACTGAGGATTCAATTCAAGGTACACATTTAAATATGGGGTACATTGCATTCCTATTGGCTGATTTGAGTCTTTCAAATTCAAATCTGCCAATAGGATGAGAGCTACTGAAATCCTATTGGCTGATTTGAACAGCCAATAGGATTTCAGTAGCTCTCATCCTATTGGCTGATTTGAATTATAGCCCATAAAAACGATATCCCATAAAAACAGTGCCTGTCTCCATATCTATAGTGAGATGGAATATAGTGTGTCATCTTACTGAATCTATACATGGTCATGAACACCGACGCCAAATGTGGTGACCAAAGCAGAACCAGGCATGAGGATCATATTATACCCAGGCCTGATGTGGTAAACCTGAAATTACTTCAAAACCTTCCACATCTATTAGACAAAGTATATATTTTGCCATAACTGATACATTATTTCATACAAAACTCCACACGTAAGTTCAGAGCATTATTACACCAATATCTATACTATAATTGCGTTTATAATGTCCTTCGCCGTCGGCAATTGCGCATGCATCCTCATAGAAATGTTGGCAGCGCGAAGCAGCCAACAGAATGTAGGCTGCGCGTGCAGCCAAAATAATTCACCTAGATGCAGCAAAGCTGCATCCAGGTGGATTCCGAAAATGGCAGAGTGGTGAAAGAATCCAGCGCATTTTCGGAATCCACCGGGATGCAGCGAAGGCAAATGGAGCATTACAAAAAAAATAAAATAAATGCCTGCAATAAGTATGAAAAAAACACCTAACCGCACGCATTAAGTTTTAAAATAACTAACCACCCGCAATAAGTATTAAAAAAAAAAAAACTAACCGTCCGTACGAAGTATTAAGAAAGAAATAAACTAACCGCCCGCACGAAGTATTAAGAAAAAAACAACTACCTAATAAAATTATTAACCCCTAAAACCGCAAACCCCAACATTGCAAACTGCCTAATACATCTATTAACCCCTAAACCGCCAACACCCCTAATGCATTACACCTAATTTACCTATTAACTCCTACACCGCCATCCCCCACAATGCAAAAAACTAATTTAATGACCCCCCTAACCTAACACCCCCTAAATTAACCCCTTAATTACAATAAAAATAAACTACATTACAATAAAAAATAAAAAATAAATGACATTAGCTTAATCTAATTACAAAATATAAAAAAAGGCTAACATTACAAAAAAAATAAACACATTATCCAAAATAAAAAAATTAAACCTAATCCCTATGAAACAAAAACAAAAAAAACTAACACTAAAGCCCCAAATAGGTACTCACGGTTTCAGAAGTCCAGCGGAGAAGGTCTTCTTCCAGACGGGTCCATCATCTTCATCCACAGTGAAGGCGGCACGGAGCGCAGGTTCGGAGTGGTCTTCCCAGAAGTGGCGATCCGTGTGTTTATTTTTTTCTGTATTTCTATTTATTTATTTTTTGTAGCTTGGGGGGTTGTATTTACAACATATAGACTGCCCTCTGGGCAGGCTTACCAACTAGTTATTTAAATACTATTATTTACTTTTTTAATCCCCGTCATTTGGAGATTTATGTGATTTAAGATTATTCTTTTCCTACAAACTCATGTTTCTCTCTAAGGTCCCAAAAATGGACATGTAGCATTTTTTTCAGGATAATATAATTTACTTGGTAAACCTAAATTTTTGTAAATTTCATACTGTAAATGATTCTCTTATACTGCAGTAAGTGTTAGAAGGACATTTGTGATGCATCAAACCTAGGGCCTGATGATCTAAGGCTCTCCGCTTTGGTGAGATTATCTAACAAGTCTTGTCAATACTGAGAGGTCCCTCAAATAATGTTTTGCTTTAGAGCTGGTTATCTAGCTATACAAAGTTCTGTGTGAGAAGGAGAGAGGTTTTTCATGATTGTGTAAAAGACACATTTCCACTAAATCATAGGTCACATTCAGATTTGCATTCTTATCTCAAAACTGTTTCATACAGACGCTTGTGCAGTTATTGTTTTGTTTGGTATTTCTATCAAATCATTGCAAATACTAACCCAATTACTAACCCAAATAATTTTTGATGTTTTTGTGACACTTTTTATTTAAGCTTAACAGTTAACCAGGTTTTCAACTTGTAATACGCACGCTACTTCCGACTCGTGTCGGACGCATTATAACTCGCACATAACAGTTAACGCACCACTCGTAATCTGGCCCCTTGGGGGGTCTTTTGTGGCCCAAATGCATTTGGAAAATGTTAGGTATGTTATGTATGGATTAGAATGGATTCTATTTGGTTTACTAAATTAATCCAGTGAATGCACTTCAGGTATGAACTTTAATTGGAATGAGTGTGGGGGAGGTTTGTAAATGCAAGTTGTTTTCAGAAAAACTGCTAAAATTATGTTGACTATTTTAGTCAAACATCCATATTGAGGTAAATATAGTCCTGAATTGTTGTCATCTTTAATAAGATTGGTTTCAAGCTATTTCAACCTGCATTTAACTGCACTGCTTATATGGGCATAAATCTAACCTAGGATAACTTTCTGTGAAAAACAGATTAACTATTGCCAGCTTTGCTTCTTTACCACCTGCTTTGATCATGGACTTGGATAATACCATGATCCCTGTCTTGCCAATTTTAGTTTCTTAAGTATCTCAGCTTTATTGTTTATTTGTTTTTGCTTTGCTAATAATAGCTAAACGGGAATAAAGTAGCAATAGAAATTTATACATATGAATTCATGCTGCTGAATTGCAATATATATATTATTATTATTATTTATTTGTAAAGCGCCGCCAAATTCCATAGCGCTTGGTACAGTGATAGGGGTATACAATGACAAAGATTTGTGATAAAATACAAAACATAACAAAACTAAACAAATCTAGTACAGGAGGAAGAGGGCCCTGCTCCGGAGAGCTCACAGTCTATAGGTTAAGGGTGCAGAGACATAAGGTTGGGGTAGCTTGTTACATTGGTTGTATTTGCAGCAGTGAGTCAGTCAGTTCATGTACATGTATTAGTTTGGTTCGGATGAGGGATGGAGGAGAGATGGTAAGCATCTCTGAATAGGGTAGTTTTCAAGGAGCGTCTACTTTGAAGCTATACAGGGTTGGAGACAGTCTTATGGAGCGGGGTAGAGAGTTCCAGAGGACAGAAACAGCATGTGCAAAGTCTTGGAGGCAGGAGTGGGACATAGAGATAACAGGAGTGTAGAGACGTAGGTCAGAGGTTGATCGAAGAGAACGGGATGGGGAATATTTCACAATGGGAGAGGAAATATAGTTGGGAGTTAGACTGTTGAGTGCTTTGTAAGTTAGGGTTAAAACTTTAAATTGTATTCTGGAGTGTATGGGGAGCCAGTGTAGAGACTGGCAGAGTGGAGCAGCTGATGTAGATCGGCGGCTTAGGTGGATGAGTCTAGCAGAAGCATTCATAATAGATTGGAGGGAGGAGAGGCGGTGTTTTGGAAGGCCATTTAGGAGTAGATTGCAATAATCAATGCGTGACATAATGAGGGAATTAATAAGTATTTTTTGTAGTTTTTTGAGTAAGGAAGCAGCTCAGTTTTGGACAGATTGAGTTGGAGGTAGTGTGAAGACATCCAAGAGGAAATTGCGGAGAGGCAGTCAGAAATCTGGTTGAGTATATATATATATATATATATATATATATATATATATATATAAAGCATTGTTCATTATACATAATAGAAACAGGTAGCTGAAAATAATTTATTTTAAGCCAAGAACAAGTATCCTGTTTAGACAAAATAAATCACAATGAACTGCAGTACACTGGCAGTAATCCATTTGATGGAGATTGTAGCTTCTAAAGGAAAGTGTGTCCTCTATTCCTTCTGTATCACTAATTATATTAACTTATGTTGTAATGTGTCAGTCTTGAGATTAGTTATATGAGTTTAAAGATTATAGTAAAGTCTGCAACCTTTATGGGTACTAATGAGTGTGCTAAGAAGTAGAGTCTAAAATATGCTCTAGGGAATCTTTCCTATAAGCCCCAAATGTCAAAACTCACATTTTAGGGCTAGATTAAAAGGGGAGTGCAAAATATCGCTTTCACAATATTTGCGCTTCAATTAGTAAATGTGCAAATGAGCACTGGTATTGTAAGTTAGCAGCAATGCAAATGTGACCTTGCATTTGCATTGCATGGAAGCTTTGCACTTAGGAGAGCATACTTCCATAGGCTCCAATGGGAGCTTCGTTTTCCCATTGGAGGACCTAGCACAGCGAAGGGGGTAAGTCACGGAGAAATGGGCAGCAAGTGTTAAATATATATCTATATAAATATATATATATATATATATGTTTGTGTGTTTATATGTGTATATCTTTGGCGTATTTAGGTTTTGTGCTGCCCTCAAGCAAAACAATGAAGGGAAAAGAAGCACAACCAAGATGCCCTAGGCACTCAAAATTCTGCTGCCCCCCCCCCCCCCCCCAAAGGTTTTAGGCCTTTTTTCCTCTTTAATATTTTTTGGGGTCAGTGTGTAAAATGTTTCTGATTTGTTTTTTCATAACAATTCAAAAGAAAATTGGCTAGCAAAACACTTGCATAAAGGTGGGTTGAATTGCATGAATCTCATACCATTTAATGCCTGAGAGAAGGACAGGAGAGAAATGGGAGGGAAAGGAAAGAAGGAAGGGAGGGAGAGTGTTAGGTGTTATTTTCTGGGGGGGAGAGTGTCAGTCAGCACTTGTCACCTGGAAATGAATGGGTCATTTGACAACGGGATATCCCAGAGAACAGAAATCAGACCACGCAGCAATCAGTCTAACATTTGCTCTGTTTATTAGATGATGCACAACACTTCTTATAGGCAATAATTACAGCATATAGGGTTAAAAAGTGACGTATTCATAACTACATCATCTCCCACCATATTTCATGAACAAAAGAAGCTTATTAAAATAATTGGGTGAAAGAGGAATGTTAAGGAGTATTTCTCGCACAACTCAGCCCAAAGCAAGGCCGTTTGGGCATCTTACATAGATAACGGGCTTCCAGGCTCATCGCCAGGAACATTCACAAGGCCATCCTAGCTATGCAAGTCTCACTAACATCAGCATATTTCTCACTGCACAATAAACTGTTATAATAAACTTTTCTTAGACAAGATGGATGCCTAAGACAAAAAGGCAACTAGAACAGGATGGTGTCGGTAAGGCTAACATATTCTAACATACCACCCTTTTATGCTAACAGAATAACATAAAATAGAAAAGCACAGAAAATTAGTAAATCCTTTAACAACAATATAAGCCTAATACTTCGGTATAACATGAATCTATGTGAGAATACTGTTAATATGATTTTACAGGCCAATAGGGCACAATTTGTCACTGCACATAGGTATGGCCCCTCCAATACTCTCCGTCTACCTCCAAGCATCCTCAAACTACTGGTCTATCTGCACAAAGACCCAACCAGCCCCCTATCTACCCCCAAACAACGCTGCATCTTTATTTCTCCACCTGCATTGCTAGCACCCCCCAATATTTCCAACAGTTTCTTGCTCTGTACATTCTTCACAGTGAAGTCTGACATGGGAACAGCACATGTGTCTCTGGGTGGCCTTTGATCACTTTAAGAACAATCTTTGTCCTCTTAGAGTTCCACCTTCCTCAGGTACTCTGCATCAATACCATAGTCCATTTGCAGTAGGGGTGCTTATCCAGTGTTCTTCTGCAGGTAGATGTCCGATGGTTTATTCATGGGGTAGACAAGGACAGCCAGTGGATCCTCATAGCAAGCAGTCACTCGAGTCAGAAGGAGTCTAAGAAGGAAACAAAACAGCACAAGATCAGCACCCCCCACCCGATACAATCACAATTATACCAACAAAAACTTCTTTCACCTTTTTTGTAAAAATCACCATTCCTTTAATAGCTTAACTTGTCCTATGTCATTTAAAACCAGGAAAACATTGTGGATATATAATACAAACTAAATACATTGATTACACTTTTACAGAGAATAACTCACAGCTTCTCTATACAATTTAAATGATACTTCATGAATACTGAGCAAGTGAAAACTGCTAGACTTTATTAAGAGGCTGAATGGCTATGCTAAGTAACCTATGCTAAGGCCTGCCCTGCAACAAAAATGAAAAGTAAAACAGTCAATAAAAATATTTTCTTTAAAATTAATTTCTTATCACTTTCTATTTGAACTACTAAAAATAAAATAACCTAGTATTGCTTTATTCTGCAAAGCTACTATCTGTAATGTTTATAATTCTCCAACTATGGTCTTAATAGTCAGCAGTCTCATCTGATATAAACACTACTAGTTTACTAATTATTTTATGCAACCTATATTCTCTTGCACTCCTGTATGAGGAAAGAATACAATCATAACATTATTTAAAACTACAAAATATTTTAAAGGTAAACACATCCTTATGGTAAGATAATTCCTTTCATTGACAAACATTTACAAAACTCAAATTGCAGATACCATACATTTGCTTCCATAACACAGATCCAATAAGAGCCATTGTAGGTAGAAAATATACCATCAATATAACTATAATTATACTACTCCCAAAAAGATGGGTGAACCTTCCGTGTTCTACAATGGTGAAGGGTCTAGAATATTCTGATATATTGCAGCATTTTCTTTAAACTATACAGGTGCAAAAATATTCTCTATACTCAGTGGGCTATTTAATAAGTTACAATACTGCAAGGTTTAGAGTTACACTTATCTAGAGGGTTACTTTGTTAAGTACATAAACTACAATGTGTACTAATACAAATAAGGCATACTTTTCTGCAGACAAAGCTATATGACTTCTTATAACTAATATGATCAACAAAAATAATACAATTACAAGAGAATACAAAACAAGCGATATAAGTAAACAAGTTAAAACAATACTCCCCTAATTTAACTGTAGATGACTCTGTAACTGCATAACAGGTCCTCAATATCAACAGGCAAGGCACAGTCCAGAGAAGGATGGTTTTTATGTTCTGTAGACACACATCATAGGAAACAGTTATTGATTACCCAGAGTCCAGTTCTGGGGCTGGTACCAAC
This sequence comes from Bombina bombina, assembly GCF_027579735.1. Taxonomy (NCBI): domain Eukaryota; kingdom Metazoa; phylum Chordata; class Amphibia; order Anura; family Bombinatoridae; genus Bombina; species Bombina bombina. Next base: position 1,379,778,152 of record NC_069499.1, on the reverse strand, counting down.
ATGCAAAGCAAAGAATGGCTCCAAAGATAGTTCAGCAACTTTTACTGCAGTATGGTGGTTAAACCAACGTGACAAAAGGTCTTTTATCTTCTTTTTTCTTTTCTTCACCTAGGCACCAGGCATTTCTTTATTTAAATGGTTTACTTGCATTCAATCTTCAATCTTTTGGAGGGTGCACTATGGAGTTTTATCTGTACAGATTTTACCTAAATATGAAAAACTCAAAAATAATTTAGTTAGTGTTTTTACTCTCTGGATACAGCTTCATGATCTCGTCCTGCAAATACAAATATTGTGTTAAGAACAAAATAGAAAAATAAAAACATTTTAGGTTAAGTTTCTTACTTAAAACAATCACCCAAATCACATAAGGATACTCAGCAATACTCATCAATACTTCCCCTTTGTTTGCGTGAAACACCCTATGTGTCACGCAAACACAATATAACAGCAAACTAAAAGATAGTTCATGCACTCCGTAGTATACTATTCTTAACATCAGGCAAAATCAAATACACCTCAATATTCAATATTCAATAATAATCAATCTGAAAATTAACACATATACGTACATTCACTGAAACACAGAACTAGCAAAACACTACAAATAATTAAAATTCTATAATATCTATGCCCTGGTTCTGCAAATTCTACCATGCACAATACTATGAGATAACACTTATAATGCAATCACTTCAGAAGATCAATAAACTCCAGTTGCATATTTACAAATAAAATCCCTAACCATAACTTTACAAAGGAACACACAAACACCTAAGTACTATATTCTGGGAAAGGTCAGATAATAATGGCATATAGCCCCTGCTTGCTTGCACAGTGCAAATCTACTTTAAATAAATCATGTTTGGCACAAATAATTTGTGAAAAGCTCTAGAATCCAGTCTATACTTTTATATAACCAAGATTTTAATAAATACACAATTATTTGATTTAATTTTTTTTATATAATTTGATATTCACCATTTTGCAGCTCTCTGACTAAATATAACAATTGTATACAACAAAATGAGCTTTCTAAAAGAATAATAATAATAATTTACACTAATAGATTAAAAGGACAGTTTGTCCAAAAATGTCCCCTTTAAATTGTTTACAATGATCCACTGTCCTCACTTATAATAAAAATGTATACTGACGTCCATTGAATAGCCTAAGCAAACACAGCCAGCATAGAAAAAACACACTCACAGTGGGGTGCAGATAGTTAAAGGGACATTTTACCCAAATTAAAAAAAATATTTTTAATTGAAACTGCTGACATTGTTAAATATACTAGTGCTTGGCATACAATAAACCTCATTTTCTTTCTCTGTAAATATTTCTTTGAAATCTCAGATTTTATATCAGTTTGCCTGTACCCCTTTTAATATTTTCTCTCTTTTTTTTTTTTTTTTCTTCTGCTAGTCTCACAGATCGCAACACAAAGATTGCAGGCAGCTGCCATCAGTTCAGTTTGCCTTACAGAGAGGATTGATTTACACTGCGTAAATGTCTGCTATCTAAACGGCAGATTTTATATAATATATACAAGGAAAGGTCTCTGCACAAGGTGGAGATGTAACCAAACTATTGTAAAACAAACATAGAAAATCATCCAGGTCTGATGCAAATAGCACTGCCCTTTTATCAGGGTGTTCTAGGGACATTGAGCTGAACTACAAAGAAGGAGGACAAAAGAAATGTAAAAAAATATATTATACAAACCACTACATTTATGTTTTATCTCCTTTACTTGTTAATACAGTGTTATTGCTGCTCATGAACTCCTTTCACATGAGTGAACTGGTCCTTTAAGTAATAAAACATAATTTATGCTTACCTGATACATTTATTTCTCTTGTGGTGTATCCAGTCCACGGATCATCCATTACTTGTGGGATATTCTCCTTCCCAACAGGAAGTTGCAAGAGGATCACCCACAGCAGAGCTGCTATATAGCTCCTCCCCTAACTGCCATATCCAGTCATTTGACCGAAACAAGCCGAGAAAGGAGAAACCATAGGGTGCAGTGGTGACTGTAGTTTAAATTAAAATTTAGACCTGCCTTAAAAAGACAGGGCGGGCCGTGGACTGGATACACCACAAGAGAAATAAATGTATCAGGTAAGCATAAATTATGTTTTCTCTTGTAAGGTGTATCCAGTCCATGGATCATCCATTACTTGTGGGATACCAATACCAAAGCTAAAGTACACGGATGAAGGGAGGGACAAGGCAGGCTTAAATGGAAGGAACCACTGCCTGTAGAACCTTTCTCCCAAAAATAGCCTCCGAAGAAGCAAAAGTATCAAATTTGTAAAATTTTGAAAAGGTATGAAGCGAAGACCAAGTCGCCGCCTTGCAAATCTGTTCAACAGAAGCCTCATTTTTAAAGGCCCAGGTGGTAGCCACAGCTCTACAGGCAGTGCAGAATTATTAGGCAAATGAGTATTTTGACCACATCATCCTCTTTATGCATGTTGTCTTACTCCAAGCTGTATAGGCTCGAAAGCCTACTACCAATTAAGCATATTAGGTGATGTGCATCTCTGTAATGAGAAGGGGTGTGGTCTAATGACATCAACACCCTATATCAGGTGTGCATAATTATTAGGCAACTTCCTTTCCTTTGGCAAAATGGGTCAAAAGAAGGACTTGACAGGCTCAGAAAAGTCAAAAATAGTGAGATATCTTGCAGAGGGATGCAGCACTCTTAAAATTGCAAAGCTTCTGAAGCGTGATCATCGAACAATCAAGCGTTTCATTCAAAATAGTCAACAGGGTCGCAAGAAGCGTGTGGAAAAACCAAGGCGCAAAATAACTGCCCATGAACTGAGAAAAGTCAAGCGTGCAGCTGCCAAGATGCCACTTGCCACCAGTTTGGCCATATTTCAGAGCTGCAACATCACTGGAGTGCCCAAAAGCACAAGGTGTGCAATACTCAGAGACATGGCCAAGGTAAGAAAGGCTGAAAGACGACCACCACTGAACAAGACACACAAGCTGAAACGTCAAGACTGGGCCAAGAAATATCTCAAGACTGATTTTTCTAAGGTTTTATGGACTGATGAAATGAGAGTGAGTCTTGATGGACCAGATGGATGGGCCCGTGGCTGGATTGGTAAAGGGCAGAGAGCTCCAGTCCGACTCAGACGCCAGCAAGGTGGAGGTGGAGTACTGGTTTAGGCTGGTATCATCAAAGATGAGCTTGTGGGGCCTTTTCTGGTTGAGGATGGAGTCAAGCTCAACTCCCAGTCCTACTGCCAGTTTCTGGAAGACACCTTCTTCAAGCAGTGGTACAGGAAGAAGTCTGCATCCTTCAAGAAAAACATGATTTTCATGCAGGACAATGCTCCATCACACGCGTCCAAGTACTCCACAGCGTGGCTGGCAAGAAAGGGTATAAAAGAAGAAAATCTAATGACATGGCCTTCTTGTTCACCTGATCTGAACCGCATTGAGAACCTGTGGTCCATCATCAAATGTGAGATTTACAAGGAGGGAAAACAGTACACCTCTCTGAACAGTGTCTGGGAGGCTGTGGTTGCTGCTGCACGCAATGTTGATGGTGAACAGATCAAAACACTGACAGAATCCATGGATGGCAGGCTTTTGAGTGTCCTTGCAAAGAAAGGTGGCTATATTGGTCACTGATTTGTTTTTGTTTTGTTTTTGAATGTCAGAAATGTATATTTGTGAATGTTGAGATGTTATATTGGTTTCACTGGTAAAAATAAATAATTGAAATGGGTATATATTTGTTTTTTGTTAAGTTGCCTAATAATTATGCACAGTAATAGTCACCTGCACACACAGATATCCCCCTAAAATAGCTATAACTAAAAACAAACTAAAAACTACTTCCAAAACTATTCAGCTTTGATATTAATGAGTTTTTTGGGTTCATTGAGAACATGGTTGTTGTTCAATAATAAAATTAATCCTCAAAAATACAACTTGCCTAATAATTCTGCACTCCCTGTAGTAGAATGAGCTGTAATCCTTTCAGGGGGCTGCTGTCCAGCAGTCTCATAGGCTAAGCGTATTACGCTCCGAAGCCAAAAAGAAAGAGAGGTTGCCGAAGCTTTTTGACCTCTCCTCTGTCCAGAGTAAACAACAAACAGTGTAGATGTTTGGCGAGAATCTTTAGTAGCTTGTAAGTAAAACTTTAAAGCACGAACCACGTCCAGATTATGTAAAAGACGTTTAATATCAATAGAATGAAGGGGTTCAAACGGAACCCCTTGAAGAACTTTAAGAACCAAGTTTAAGCTCCATGGTGGAGCAACAGGTTTAAACACAGGCTTGATTCTAACCAAAGCCTGACAAAAAGCTTGAACATCTGGAGCTTCAGCCAGACGCTTGTGCAAAAGAATAGACAGAGCAGAAATCTGTTCCTTTAAAGAACTAGCTGATAATCCTTTTTCCAAACCCTCTTGGAGAAAGGACAATATCCTAGGAATCCTAACCTTACTCCATGAGTAATTCTTGGATTCACACCAATAAAGGTATTTACGCCATATCTTATGGTAGATTTTCCTGGTGACAGGCTTTCGTGCCTGTATTAGGGTATCAATGACTGACTCGGAGAAGCCACGCTATGATAAAATGAAGCGTTCAATCTCCATGCAGTCAGTCTCAGAGAAAATAGATTCGGATGATTGAAAGGACCTTGTAGTAGAAGGTCTTGTCTCAGAGGCAGGGTCCATGGTGGAAAGGATGACATGTCCACTAGGTCTGCATACCAGGTCCTGCGTGGCCACGCAGGCGCTATCAAGATCACCGATGCTCTCTCCTGTTTGATTTTGGCAATCAGTTGAGGGAGCAGAGGAAACGGTGGAAACACATAAGCCAGGTTGAAGAACCAATGCGCTGCTAGAGCATCTATCAGTGCCGCTTCTGGGTCCCTGGGCCTGGATCCGTAACAAGGAAGTTTGGTGTTCTGGCGAGACACCATGAGATCCAGTTCTGGTTTGCCCCAACGATGAACCAATTGAGCAAACACCTCCGGATGGAATTCCCACTCCCCCGGGTGAAAAGTCTGACGACTTAGAAAATCCGCCTCCCAGTTCTCTACACCTGGGATATGGATTGCTGATAGGTGGCAAGAGTGAGTCTCTGCCCAGCGAATTATCTTGGAGACTTCCAGCATCGCTAGGGAACTCCTGGTTCCCCCTTGATGGTTGATGTAAGCCACAGTCGTGATGTTGTCCGACTGAAATCTGATGAACCTCAGAGTTGCTAACTGAGGCCAAGCTAGAAGAGCATTGAATATTGCTCTTAACTCCAGAATATTTATTGGGAGGATTTTTTCCTCCTGAGTCCACGATCCCTGAGCCTTCAGGGAATTCCAGACTGCACCCCAACCTAGAAGGCTGGCATCTGTTGTTACAATTGTCCAATCTGGCCTGCAAAAGGTCATACCTTTGGACAGATGGACCCGAGATAGCCACCAGAGAAGAGAATCTCTGGTCTCTTGATCCAGATTTAGCAGAGGGGACAAATCTGTGTAATCCCCATTCCACTGACTGAGCATGCATAGTTGCAGCGGTCTGAGATGTAGGCGCGCAAATGGCACTATGTCCATTGCCGCTACCATTAAGCCGATTACTTCCATACACTGAGCCACCGAAGGGCGCGGAATAGAATGAAGAACACGGCAAGATTTTAGAAGCTTTGATAACCTGGACTCTGTCAGGTAAATCTTCATTTCTACAGAATCTATCAGAGTCCCTAGGAAGGAGACTCTTGTGAGTGGGGATAGAGAACTCTTTTCCTCGTTCACCTTCCACCCATGTGACCTGAAAAATGCCAGAACTATGTCCGTATATGACTTGGCAATCTGAAAGCTTGACGCCTGTATCAGGATGTCGTCCAGATAAGGGGCCACTGAAATACCTTGTGGTCTTAGAACCGCCAGAAGCGATCCCAGAACCTTTGTAAAGATTCTTGGAGCTGTAGCTATCCCGAAGGGAAGAGCCACAAATTGGTAATGCCTGTCCAGAAAGGCAAACCTTAGGAACCGATAATGATCTTTGTGAATTGGTATGTGAAGGTAAGCATCCTTCAAATCCACTGTGGTCATGTATTGACCCTCCTGGATCATAGGTAGGATGGTCCGAATAGTTTCCATTTTGAACGATGGAACCCTGAGGAATTTGTTTAAGATCTTTAGATCCAAAATGGGTCTGAAGGTTCCCTCTTTTTTGGGAACCACAAACAGATTTGAATAAAAACCCTGTCCCTGTTCCATCTGTGGAACTGGACAGATCACTCCCATAATTAGGAGGTCTTGCACACAGCGTAAGAATGCCTCTTTCTTTATCTGATTTACAGATAATCTCGAAAGGTGAAATCTCCCTTGAGGGGGGGAAGCTTTGAAGTCCAGAAGATATCCCTGAGATATGATCTCCAACGCCCAGGGATCTTGAACATCTCTTGCCCACACCTGGGCGAAGAGAGAAAGTCTGCCCCCTACTAGATCCGTTACCAGATAGGGGGCCGTTCCTTCATGCTGTCTTAGAGGCCGCAGCAGGCTTTCTGGCCTGCTTGCCCTTGTTCCAGGACTGGGTAGGTTTCCAGCCCGGCTTGGATTGAGCAAAAGTTCCCTCTTGTCTTGTAGCAGAGGAAGTTGATGCTGCATCTGCCTTGAAGTTTCGAAAGGCACGAAAATTAGACTGTTTGGCCTTTGATTTGGCCCTGTCCTGAGGAAGGGCATGACCCTTACCTCCAGTAATGTCAGCAATAATTTCCTTCAAACTAGGCCCGAATAGGGTCTGCCCCTTGAAGGGAATGTTAAGTAATTTAGACTTTGAAGTCACGTCAGCTGACCAAGATTTAAGCCATAGCGCCCTACGCACCTGGATGGCGAAACCAGAATTCTTAGCCGTTAGTTTAGTCAAATGAACAATGGCATCAGAAACAAAATAATTAGCTAGCTTAAGTGTTCTAAGCTTGTCAAGTATTTCAGTCAATGGAGTAGCTGTCTGAAAGGCCTCTTCCAGAGACTCAAACCCGAATGCCGCAGCAGCAGTGACAGGCGCAATGCATGCAAGGGGCTGCAGGATAAAATCTTGTTGAATAAACATTTTCTTAAGGTAACCTTCTAATTTTTTATCCATTGGATCTGAAAAAGCACAACTGTCCTCGACAGGGATAGTGGTACGCTTTGCTAAAGTAGAAACTGCTCCCTCCACCTTAGGGACCGTCTGCCATAAGTCCCGTGTGGTGGCGTCTATTGGAAACATTTTTCTAAAAATAGGAGGGGGGGAAAACGGCACACCGGGTCTATCCCACTCCTTATTAATAATTTCTGTAAACCTTTTAGGTATTGGAAATACATCAGTACACACCGGCACTGCATAGTATTTATCCAGTCTACACAATTTCTCTGGCACTGCAATTGTGTCACAGTCATTCAGAGCAGCTAACACCTCCCCAAGCAATACACAGAGGTTCTCAAGCTTAAATTTAAAAGTAGAAATATCTGAATCAGGTTTCCCCGAATCAGAAATGTCACCCACAGACTGAAGCTCTCCTTCCTCAGGTTCTGCATATTGTGACGCAGTATCAGACATGGACTTTAAAGCATCTGTGCACTCTGTACAATGTCTAACCCCATAACTATTGCGCTTTCCTCTAAATTCAGGCAGTCTGGCTAATAGCGCTGACAGGGTATTATCCATGATTGCCGCCATGTCCTGCAAAGTAATCGCTATGGGCGTCTTTGATGTACTTGGCGCCATTTTAGCATGAGTCCCTTGAGCGGCAGTCAAAGGGTCCGACACGGGGGGAGAGTTAGTTGGCATAACTCCCCCCTCGTCAGAACCCTCTGGTGATAATTTTTTTAAAGATAAAAGCTGATCTTTATTGTTTAAAGTGAAATCAATACATTTAGTACACATTCTCATATGGGGTTCCACCATGGCTTTTAAACATAATGAACAAGGAGTTTCCTCTATGTCAGACATGTTTATACAGACTAGCAATGAGACTAGCAAGCTTGGAAAACACTTTAAATCAAGTTAAACAAGCAATATAAAAAACGTTACTGTGCCTTTAAGAGAAACAAATTTTGCTAAAATTTGAAATAACAGTGAAAAAAGGCAGTTAAACTAACAAAATTTTTACAGTGTATGTAACAAGTTAGCAGAGCATTGCACCCACTTGCAAATGGATGATTAACCCCTTAATACAAAAACGGATTTACAAAATGAAAAAAACGTTTTTAAACAGTCACAACAACTGCCACAGCTCCACTCTGGCTTTACCTTTCTCAATACACGACTTTTGAAGCCTTTTGAGCCCTTCAGAGATGTCCTATAGCATGCAGGGGACTGCTGAGGTAAGCTGAATGGCTCTGTCTGTAATTTTAACTGCGCAAAAAAAGCGCTAAAATAGGCCCCTCCCACTCATATTACAACAGTGGAAAGCCTCAGGAAACTGTTTCTAGGCAAAAATCAAGCCAGCCATGTGGAAAAAACTAGGCCCCAATAAGTTTTATCACCAAAGCATATATAAAAACGATTAAACATGCCAGCAAACGTTTTATATTGCACATTAATCAGAGTATATACCTCTGGTAGCAAGCCTGATACTAGTCGCTATTAAATCACTGTATTAAGGCTTAACTTACATTACTCCGGTATCAGCAGCATTTTCTAGCAAATTCCATCCCTAGAAAAATTTAAACTGCACATATCTTATTGCAGGATACCCTGCACGCCATTCTCCCTCTGAAGTTACCTCACCCCTCAGACATATGTGAGAACAGCAGTGGATCTTAGTTACTTCTGCTAAGATCATAATAAAACGCAGGCAGATTCTTCTTCTAAATGCTGCCTGAGATAAAATAGTACAACTCCGATACCATTTAAAAACAATAAACTTTTGATTGAAGAAAAAACTAACTATATTACACCACTTTCCTCTTACTACCTCCAGCTATGTTGAGAGTTGCAAGAGAATGACTGGATATGGCAGTTAGGGGAGGAGCTATATAGCAGCTCTGCTGTGGGTGATCCTCTTGCAACTTCCTGTTGGGAAGGAGAATATCCCACAAGTAATGGATGATCCGTGGACTGGATACACCTTACAAGAGAAAATTACAATTTTCCATTGCTCTGTCTAAGCACTGAGCTCCGGTTTTACAGACAAATGTAAGATAAGGAACACAATGAGATATGCTTATTATCCAAAATTCAACCCATTGCAATAAACTGTGTTTTGAAAGCACAAAACCAGCTACTTCATATATACAAATAAACTTGCAAATGCAATTTTTCCTACATTTTATACTATGCAGCTTGTATAACAAGTCATTGAAAATACATTAATATAAAAACTATTTTACAGTGTACTGTCCCTTTAAGGAATAACCATTTATAACATGTATATTACATATGTATACCCTAGCTATGATTAAGACACTTGTCTTATTTACCATTAAAATTCTACTTCTTTACTGTATCATATTTAAATGAGAGCCGTCACAGCATAAATAATATTACACAGTAATATGTTACCAATTAATATTATAAAACTCTACTGAATTACTCCACTTGCAACAGAAACAGACCCAAATACTTTAGATAAATTTAATAGCATATGGCTTATAGTCTTTTCTATTTTCCTGTTTTAACTATTTGCATGAATCTTACATTCGACCCACAACATAGCTAAATCATCCTGTTAATCTTTTTCATTTACCAAAACGTGACCGAAAGTCACATAAACATCCGCACATTTACAAATCCCTTAATTAGTTCACTTGCAAAAACAATATATTTATATGCCGGACAGGTGGTCAGTCTTTATTTACATACAACAAATATCACTTAAAACTAAAAAATGCTATTAATAACACACATAATTAAGAACATACATATGACTTTAAAATCAAGTTACAACAATAACACTTCAAAATACCTTATTACAACGTCTAATTTCTTAGCTAAGAAAGTAGCCTGAATAATTACCATTCAGAAAGAAAAATGCACCAAGGTCATTTTTACAGCGATACACACACACAAGCTCATATCAACTTGCATACCATAAATTCACTCCCAACATTTATTCTAAAGCAATTTCAACATACATCAAACTTTTAGTGACACAGAAAACACATTAACGTTCTCTTTCTTTCAGGAAAACATATATTTCATAACATACAAAAGACAAATGGAATACAATAAGATTAACTTTCCACCAAATTTAAAATGTATCTGAAAGTGTCCGAATCTGCAAGGAATGGCTATTTTCCCAGCAGATTGAGACATAAACAAATTTTAAACAGGGTAATACATCCTCATATATTTTGGTTTAGAGTAAATCTTTTACACGTCATACAAGACACAGTGAGAACCGACAGACCAACACTCATTACACATATAATACACATAATCTCTGTTTCATTGCTGCAAACACACATACAACAAAAGAAAGAGTTTTACAAACGGAGCTTCTGTAACAGTTTTTTTTCTGTTCTCTGAATCTGTGATCTGGTGTGTGCGCTCAGTGGCCCCCCTTCTATGCCCACAACATTCTTTAACACAGTAGCACATATTTTCGCTGCGTTTATAGAGTTGTGCTCACTGACAGTTTTATAATCCCCCTCCCTTTCTGGAGTGGATGTCTCTCTGTCTGAAATGCTTTTGTCCTGAATAGAAACTGTTAACCCTTTCGTAGCTACTAAAGATGCAACAACAGTGTCTTCCACCTGCTCTGTCTCCCTTCTTCGTGCCCCATTTAACAGGAGTTTCACCTTTAACTGGATTAGGGTTTGTAATACATAAGGTATTCTCACCAGCATTAGATGGTACATGCTGAACAGAATCTCAGCATTACTATTACAATTTGTACTATGATCAGACCCATTTCCACAACACAATAATAGCAGCAATGATAAAATGCACAATTACGTCATATTTTCTAAGCACAGCACAGTTATATGGCAGTATCAGCATAAGCGATCAAGCAAAAGCAGCACCAAATACCAATTCAATTCCAGTGACAGGTAAATTATATGGATATATAAGGAAAATTTCAACACAGGTGAGACTCTAACTCACAGTAAAACAGCAATGCCAACTTGCACGGGGGACTTAAACGCCCGTCAAATGCACGCTAATTTCTTGGCACCAGGCAGGACTCCACACCTGTCTAAACTAGCAGGACTTTAACCTGTCTAGAGGGGTTAATACCAAGCAAGACTCAAACTTGCCACTTATAAATGCCGGCAGGACTGGAACCTCCGCAAAAACCTGCGCCTCCACCGCAGGAACCCCTTTAACCTTTATATATATTTCTAACACCTATTATAAAAAAATATTTTCAGATTCACAGAGGGAAAAGTAGAGTAAAAAACACTTATCTACTTACCCAGTGCGAATCCCACGATCTGACACCAGAATTGTTAGGTGTTATTTTCAGGGGGGGAGAGTGTCAGTCAGCACTTGGCCTGGATCATACACTGTCACCTGGAAATGAATGGGTCATTTGACAACGGGATATCCCAGAGAACAGAAATCAGACTATGCAGCAATCAGTCTAACATCTGCTCTGTTTATTAGAAGATGCACAACACTTCTTATAGGCAATAATTACAGCATATAGGGTTAAAAAGTGACGTATTCATAATCACATCATCTCACACCATATTTCATGAACAAAAGAAGCTTATTAAAATAATTGGGTGAAAGAGGAATGTTAAGGAGTATTTTTCGCACAACTCAGCCCAAAGCAAGGCCGTTTGGGCATCTTACATAGATAACGGGCTTCCAGGCACATCGCCAGGAACATTCACAAGGCCATCCTAGCTATGCAAGTCTCACTAACATCAGTATATTTCTCACTACACAATAAACTGTTATAATAAACCTTTCTTAGACAAGATGGATGCCTAAGACAAAATGGCAACTAGAACAAGATTGCATCGGTAAGGCTAACATATCCTAACAGAGAGAGAGAGAGAAGAGAACAGTGGAGAGGGAGAGTAGAAAAGGAGGGAGGGAAAGAAGGGAGATAAAGAAAGGATTGACAGAAGGAAGTAAGGGAGGATGTAGAGAGAAAGAAGGGAGGGAAGAAATAAGGGAGGGAGTTGAGGGAGGAAGGGAGGGAGAAAGGGAAAGAAGGGAGAGGGGAAGGGAGGGAAAGAAGGGAGAGGGGAAGGGAGGGAAAGAAGAATACACTTTGAAACAATCACTGCCCTTCACATGCAAAAACATACAGTAATTGCCATCATTCAAGTAATGAAACCTTTTAAGTGTTTGTTTACTATTTACTCCATGGGTTCATGAATGCAGAGAAAGCTAGCAATAGGTAGCTAACATACATTAGCGCTGAGAGTTTATGATTAGACATCACAAGCTGATCAAAGCAGAGCACAGACGCATCCAGTCTGTTAGTTACTAAGAACTGCAATAAGTACTGCGCTCACAGATCCACCACAGCTGACAAGGGGAGGTGGCATTTCGGCACAAGGTCTTCTCCTCCAGCCTCACTTTGTAAGCATATCCCCGGGCAACGGTTTAAAGGAGCACTGCCTGTGAAGAGTGACCTTAATCAGTGCACATGCCTTGTCTTCTCTGTAAAAGCCTGCACTATTATTGTTCACTGTACTGTGTGCTGGCTTTTAAAGAGAGGATAGGGCAGATGTGCTGCCCCTCCCAAATCTGCTGCCTTAGGCACCGACCTTATTGGCCTAGGCCATAATACGCCCCTGGTATATATACACATATTAACACATACATATATATGTATATAAGCATATACATATATATTTACAGGGAACACACAGTTCCCATAGACCGCAATGTAAAGGCACTTTTCAGTGCTGTTTTTTTTTTTCTAACAAACCACACCAGCTAACTTTAACCCCTAAAAAGGGCTTTGTGCATTTTTTTTTTAATTAAAGGCACATAATACTCATATGCTAAATCACTTGAAACTGATGCAGTATAACTGTAAAAAGCTGACAGGAAAATATCACCTGAGCATCTCTATGTAAAAAAGGAAGATATTTTACCTCACAATCTCCTCAGCTCAGTAGAGTTAGTTCTGTGTAAAAAGTTATACTCAGCTGCTCCCAGCTGCAGGTAAAAAAATTAAAAAAATGAAGAAATGAACAGCAGCCAATCAGCATCAGCAGTGCTGAGGTCATGAACTCTTACTGTGATCTCATGAGATTTGACTTAACTCTCATGAGATTTCATAGTAAGCTTCCTTTACCTGATTGATGAAATAATATGAGAGTTCACGATGCTCATCCCTTCAGTTGTCCCGGGACAGACACACTAATATGCTGCTTAGAAATCCTTTACAATGGGAGGTGGCTACTGAGGAACTTTTAAAGTAAAATATCTTTCTTTTTTACATAGAGATGTTCAGGTGATATTTTCTAGTCAGCTTTTTACAGCTATGCTGCATCACTTTCAAGTGTTTAAACATTCGGGTATTATGGCCCTTTAAAAAAAAAATGCTACACAGCTCCAATAGGAATACCCTACATTTCCTCACTTATTTACATTCTTCAGAACCATTCATAAAATTCTTGTCCCACTGACTGACTTCTATACTGATAATTTGGCCCACCTCGACAACCCACAACTATTTTGTGAAACTGCAAAATCAGTCCTAACAGGTCACATAATATCCTATGTTGCCAACATCAAACATGAAACACAACAAAGATACATTGAGTTACAGAAGAGGCTAGTTCAATCTTATCAAACATATCACTCAGAAAAAACAGACACAGCCTTTGAACTCTATACCGCTGCTGTAGAGGAGCTTGATGCCTTTCTCAAACAACAAGCCGCATTGGGCCTTCTTAAAACGTAAAGTAAATACTATACATTTGGCAGTAGGTCGGGCAAACTCTTAGCGTCCCTGAAAAAGTTACACATGGCTAAAATGAATGTTGCAATGCTCAGACTTCATGGAAAGACATTGACATTACCCGCAGAGGTGGCACATTGTTTTGCTCAATACTACACACAACTATATACACAGCAGAAAGTCCTTCGGGAACATAATCTGCTTTCTGGCACTCCGTTGCCTTATCCAGCTTACCCAGGACCACCTTACTAGTCTGAATGCCACTATCTCTACGGATGAGATAATCCTCACTTTATATCTATACCATTAGGCAAAGCGGCAGGCCCAGATGGGCTGCCGGCAGTATTCTAACAAATTCTTCAGACACAAATCTCACCCACTCTCGCTAAACTGTATAATACCTATTTCCAAGACAAAACTGTACCCTCTCAGAACTTCTCCTCAGCCCACATAACTCTTATCCCCAAACCAGGCAAAGATCATACTTTCATATCGCCCCATTTGCCTGCTAAACACTGACTATAAAGTCCTGATGAAAGTCCTGGCAAATCACTTGAAAACCATACTCCCATCCCTTTTGTACTCTGGGCACATCAGTTGTTGATCTACGCAAAGTTTTACATGTCATCAACCATTATTGGAGTGGGTGGTGGGTCAAATGGGGTGTCGAAGGCCTTCCTGCCTCGCATAGAGTGGTCACATTTACTTAACACCATGCAGCGCTTTAACTTCCATGGCCCATACCTAGAGATTATTCGCAAAATGTATACACCTCCTATGGCATGTATACTAGTTAATGGGATATTCTCACCTGATTTTATTCTGCAGAGAGGCACCCGACAGGGCTGCCCGCTATCGCCTTTGCTCTTTGATCTTGCCTTGGAGCCTCTGGCCTCTAAACTACGACAAATCTTTCCAGGCATCACCATCCAAGGGGTCCCTATTCACCTAGCCTTATATGCAGACATTATGCTTCTGTTCGTTGACACACCAGCCTTACATATCCCTCACATCTTACAGACAATAGCAGATTTTGGCAGCTTCTCTGGTTATAAAATTAACGCATCCAAGTCGGAGATACTATGGCTAAACAAACATCAGCAATCAACCTATAACTACCCTTTTGTAGTAGCACAGGACACACTGACATATTTAGCTATCCAGCTGCACAAGAACCCATACAAAATATATGACCTAAATATCTCAAGGCAATGCGCAAGCTTATCCACTCAACTGCAAAGCTGGGTGAACCTTCCCTTGGGCCTGATGGGTTGAATCAACTTGGTCAAAATGTCTATATTACCTAAGATCCTGTACCCACTTCTTGTCCTGCCTTTTCTCATGCACAAGAAGGATTTGGCAACATTGTCCACAGCCCTAAACACCTTTATTTGGAGGGGGAAAAAACCTGCATCGCAAGTAATAAACTGCAACCTTCCTACCTGAGTGGAGGGTTGGGGCTCCCAAACCTGAAATTATATAATTGGGCCTCATTGGCTAGGTTAGTCACAGATTGGCAGCTAAATACATCCCATTTTAGTGATATACGACTCGCAGAAGCGGTATTGGCAAAACTTGCAGCAGCCTATCTACCTTATGCTCCCCTTAAAAATATTCTGTTCCAAATCACCGACAGACCGCTATACAAAGACCCGTTAAGGGCCTGGCGTATGATACTCAAATACTTAGACATTAAGCATCCCACACCCAAATTTATTCCAGTAGTGGGGAAACGGGAATTTCCAGTGGGAAAGACCCTTGGGATTAGAACGATAGGGGACATAAGATTTGAAAATGGAAGACCCCTGCTATAATGGCATCTGAAAACGGTACTAGGATATCGTAAGGACAGATATGACTGGACTAGCGTTACCATCTTATTCTAAATATGTACATCATACCATGTGTAACCCGGAAATGTGCCTAAGATTAGTATGCCTATGTATTTATTGCTGTGTCTCTATCAATAAAAAGAATTAAAAAAAAAAAATGCTACTTTTTTTTTTTTTTTAAATAAAAAACTAAAATATACTTTATTTTGGGGTCAATTGGGGCAGTTTTGGAAAATTAACCAGAGATCTGATATCTAGTTAATTTTCGGAGTGCTAATTGCTACCAGGAGATCATGGTAGCAATAACCAGCCACTTGGATGGTTATTTATAGCATGCCCGTAAACAGGCAAATTTGCTGTTTACGGACGCACAATAAATTACCTCCATTTGTAATCTAGCCCTTAATTTTTAAAGGACCACTAAACACAGTAGAATAGCATAATCAGTAAATGCATAACAAATAGACAATGTAAAAGCACTTAGTTTCAATATCACGAGTAGTAGATTATTGTTTATATAATTTGGTTAGTTTATTTTTATTATTATTATTATTATTATTATTATTTTTATTAAGTGTATGACAATTGGTATAAAGGCATAATGAGCATTATTTTTCCAATAAATTGCCAAGTCCAATAAATTGCCTAGTCAAATTTTTCCATGGGAAAAAACAAACACACACCAAGGAAAACTTTATTACCCCTGAACCCTCTTCAAATAACAGACACTACAACAGAGATAGAGGAAAAGGCCAACTTTGCTGCATTTATTGAATTATATGTTATCATAAAATGGGAGGTTAAACTTTAACTGACCTACTTAACTATGCGTGGTGGAAATGAGTCCCTAACTTACTCCTACATTAAGAGCTAGCGGTCTAAATTCAGGGGATGTGGTGGAGCCCCTGGATAACTTCGCTCAACAATATTGCTGGCAAGGGGGAAGAAATAAACTCTGCTGGCCTGCCTACCTGCGCAGAAAGGCGCCATGTAATGCTCGTGGCATATTTCACTATCAGACCAAACTTGGCCAGTAGTCTTCTTATCCCGGCGTCAAGTGGAAGGATAAGGAAATATCCCAGAACAAAGTGAGTTTCAGAAATGAGCTAAACAGTACTCACGGTAGACAGGGTAGTCCTTCACGGTAATAAGGGTAGGGCAGAGAATGGTCAGAGACAGGCAGAGTTTGGCAACAGAAAGGCAATCCAGCAGTTCAGGGGTTAACCAGTAGAATGGTCAGAGACAGGCAGAGTTTGGCAACAGAAAGCCAATCCAGCAGTTCAGGGGTTAACCAGTAGAATGGTCAGAGACAAGCAGAGTTCGGCAACAGAAAGGCAATCCAGCAGTTTAGCAGTTCAGGGGTAAACCAGTAGAATGGTCAGAGACAGAAAGAGTTTGATAACAGAAAGGCAATGCAGCAGTTTAGCAATTCAGGGGTAAACCAGGAGAATTGTCAGGACCAGGCAGAGGTAAGCAACAAAAAGGTAATCCAGCAGTTTAGCAGTTCAACGAATAAGCACCCAAGAGCACATACAGTAACACCTATACTTGGGCAGGGAATGTAAGTAAGTAAGGTACTTACATAGGTGTAGATTTGCGCCAAGGAGGAGACAGATAATCCGGACTGGCATCGGAAGGACCCAGCGATGACGATGGCCATGACAACAGGAGGACAGCCGACAGCATCTGTTGCAACGGCCACAAGGAGACGGAGCGGCGAGCAGCGTGACAGAGCCTCCTCCTCAAAGGGTACCTCTCCGACCCTATATAGGCTTGGCGGGATGAGTAGCATGAAACCTGGAGACCAGGGAAGGAGCATGCACATAACAGGCAGGAACCCAGAAACGGTCTGCCACAGAGTAACCCTTCCAGTGCACAAAGTATTAAAGTTTGCATAAATAAAAAGAGAGAAGCTCTCAACCTGGGAACGAACAATAGCATAATAGCTTGTTCTATGGCTAGTTACCACCCTAGAAGCAGCCTCTTTTTGCTCAATATGTACCTTTCACAGAGAAGAACTTTCCTGTAGCATATCAGTCTGATCCTGAATTAACAGTGCAGTCCAGCCCCGAAATACGAGGCAATCCCTCTCTGAACGAGAGAAACAGCAAAACCCCAGACATATGTTTCGGCCTATTGTGGGCCTCGTCAGTGAGGTGCAGCCATATCCCTCTAGGCACACTGAGCAACGGGTCCACGTCTGGATTCCCGCATCACACTTAGGGAGACTTCCCCAAGTGTCATAATTTGCATAAATAAAAAGAGAGAAGCGCTCAACCTGGGAACGAACAATAGCATAATAGCTTGTTCTATGGCTAGTTACCAACCTAGAAGCAGCCTCTTTTTGCTCAATATGTGCCTTTCACAGAGAAGAACTTTCCTGTAGCATATCAGTCTGATCCTGACTTAACTGTGCAGTCCAGCCCCGAAATACCAGGCAATCCCTCTCTGAATGAGAGAAACGGCAAAACCCCAGACGTACATTTCAACCTATTGTGGGCCTCGTAAGTATGGTGCAGCCATATCCCCCTAGGCACACTGAGCAACGGGTCCACGTCTGGATTCTCGCATCACGCTTCTCTCTTTTAATTTATGCAAATTATGACACTTTGGGAAGTCTCCCTAAGTGTGATGCGGGAATCCAGACGTGGACCTGTTGCTCAGTGTGCCTAGAGGGATATGAATGCACCTCACTGACGAGGCCCACAATAGGCCGAAATGATCAGCTGAGGTTGCTTCTCTGGCCTTTGGCTTGGATCAAGTGCAGTTTTCTGTGCTTGGTCTTGGTCTTGGTTTGCTGCCTGGAGACCTGCTCCTTCGGCCTGGGGTCCTTTCCCTTTGGGGTTTGGGCTCCTGCTGCTATTCGGGGGGTGGTTACTCCTTAGGCATAGAGCAACTGGGTAGTAGGGCCGTCCCCTTGGCCTTGTGGCATCGTCCCTGGACTTCAGCCACATGCTGCTTTTGGGGGGGCGCTCTGAAATCCAGCCTAAAGAGGCAATAGGGCAAATATGGCTACCAATGTGCCAAATGTTCCCCATACACTTCGGGTGTTGATCTCTGAGGACTTTCGAGAGAAGATTGGTTTGGCTCATGTCCAGCAGGTGGTTTTGGAGGGTGTTTTGAAGATGCCAAGAGCAAGTTTGCATTGTGTTCAGTCATTCCCTTCAAGAGGGATTTTTGATGTGGCTTTCACCGATGAGCATTATTTACAGACCTGCTATCAACGGACTATTGATATGGCTGCTGCTCCAGAGTTGGTTGGCATGAAATTTGTTGCCTGTGTGCAGAGGGAGAGAAGAATCCCGGTGACAGTACATATGTACAACCCTTGGGTCACTGATGTGGAAATTCGTCTGTTTCTTTGTCGCTACTTTGATGATGTTCAAGGAGGTAGCAAGCTGAAGAATCAGTTTGGGACTTTCAATGGAAAGCGCAGGTTCTGGGTGCGGTTTGTGCCTGATGAATTAGGTATTGGTGGAAAGAAACACCCTCCACAGACTTTCGCCATTGGTGGAAATAGAGGTTTCCTATACTATGATGACATGCCTCTTTTTTGCCGTAGTTGCAACCTGTTTGGTCACATTGCTGAAAATTGCCCAGGTGCCAGATGTCGAAATTGCGGTGAGGAGGATCATCTTGTTGCCCACTGTAGTAAACGCCGGACCTGTGACCTGTGGGGTTCTTCAAGTCATCTGTGCAGGATGTGTCCTTTGATGATGTTGCAGGGGCTTGATAGAGTGAAGCCTTCCTATGCTGATGTTGCAAAAAAAACATCTTCAGTTGCAGCTGAGCCATCCGTGAATGAGGAGGAGGTCTCTGATGAGGCATTGAACTCTATATTACCTCTTTTGTGCAAGAAATCTGCATTTGGGGTCCCTGTCGGAGAGGTGTCTGATGCTCCTGTGGTGGTTCCTGTGGCTGAGAAGGTGGAGGAAGCCCAATCTCATCTTCAGGAAGTGGATCTTGCTACATCTAATGTGATAGCTGCTTCAGATGTTCTTGAAGTCCTGTTGCCCAATTCTGTGGATGATACTGTTGCTGTTCCTGTGACAGAGAATTTTTCCTTCACTGAGTCATCTTGTGATGCTGCTCCTGATGCTGTTCTTGGTGAAGGGGAGAACATTGATTGGTCTGCTGTTGTGTCCTCTAGTTCTGAGGAGATATGGACACTGAAGGGAAAAAATCTGCCTCCAAGCGAAAAATAGATGCGGATTCTGATGGATGGGAGAGTCCTGATTTGAATCTTCCAGTAGTTAAGGGTGCAGATCCAGATACTACAAGTGATGCTGACTCTTTAATTTCAGAGTTTCCTTCTGTCTCTACTAAAGACGTTCCTTCTGACTCAAGCCAGTGTATAGGTGACTTTTCTGATGCCTCTTCTGTTGGTTATCTAGATAAAAGAGATGTGAACCAACTTGCTGAAGTTACTGGTTATGAGGCTGGCAAGGGGGAGCCTAGGAGGTCGGAACGTCACAGAGGCAGATTTAAAGGATCTCCTTTGAGTCCTAAGAAAAAGAAAGGAAAGAAGAAGTCCTGATGTTATTTCTTTTTTTGTTTTTCTTTAATTTATTTTTGGGATGTCTCTGACCATTTATTCCCTTAATGTCAGGTGTATGACAACTATAGCAAGGAGAGCTGCAATTTTTAAATTATTATCTGTATGTTCTGCTAATATTTTTTGTTTGCAGAAATGTGGTCTCTCTGAACATCCTAAATGTGCTGACTGGGAATATGGTCCTAAAGTATAGTCTTGTTCTTCTGATAGGAATGGGGGGGGGTGGGAGTTTTGTTTAAGGGGTTTAGTTTTTCTATCCTTAATGCAGTTCATATTGTCCCAGGTCGGGTACTTTTGGTTAGTTTTAGTTTTTGTGGGACTGTTTTTCGTCTGTTTAATGTATATGCTTCTCCAAATAGGGTAGAACATTTGCTTAATTTTGAAACTTTAAAGTTTTTTCTGCCAGGCCGAGAGACAACTTTTTTGGTTGGGGATTTTAATTGTATTATTAAGAATGGGGACAGAGAGGGTGGGAGTGATTGTAGGGTGGATAGGTCAGGGAAGTTTTTACTTGATTTGCTTAAATCTTTCGGTTTGAAGGATGCCTTCGGGTCTGTTTCTTTTTCAGAGGAGGGTTTTACTTTCTTTAGTGATAGTGGTGGGATAAAATCTCGAATTGATTTTTGTTTTTTATCTAAATTTTTATGTGTTGATGATTTTTCTTTAAAGCGGATGCCCTTTACGGATCATGCCCTTTTAATGTGTAAGGTGAATTGTGATTTGAAGATCAAGTATGGTAAGGGTGTTTGGAAACTGAATGTGGATTTGTTAGAAGATGAGAAGTTTAAGCGTCAGTTTGTTTGGATGTATGAAAGGTGGCGTGAAAGAAAATGTGATTTTAGTAATGTGCTTATGTGGTGGGAATGGTTGAAGGTGGAAATAAAGAGGTTTTTTTATTAAGAAAGGCTGTGAGAAAGCTAGAATGGAAAGGGAGTTGTATGATAAATGGTATCTGAGGTTGTTGTATTTGTATGAATTGAGAAATTGTGGTATTGATGTGCATGAGGAAATTGCTGAAGCAAGAAAGATAATTAAAAAGTGTATGCATGAAAAAGGAAAGAAAATTGTTTTTACGGCAAGATTGGAGAAAATGGAAAAGGATGAGTCTTGTAGTAAATATTTTTTTAAGAAAGCTTTTGAAGGAAAGACTGGTTTTGTTAGTGTTTTTTATAAGATTGAGTGTGAAGTTAATGGTACGGATGGCGTTTTGCATGAAGTTCATGAGTTTTACAGTGAGCTGTATAAAGAAAAAACAAGAGATGTTTTATTGGAAAATGAGTTGTTGGAAAACATTGAGGTTAAGTTGGAAAAATATGATAATGATTTGTTAGAAAGGGATCTAAGTTTGAATGAGATTGCAGAGGTTGTTAGGAGTTTTAAGAATGGGAAGGTACCTGGTTGTGATGGTTTGCCTGTTGAATTTTATACTTGTTTTTGGAATTTGATTGGGGTGGATGAATGTTTTGCCTGTTTCAATGAGGAAAGGTTTGATTGTTTTGTTATTTAAAAAGGGTGATAAGAGAGATTTTACGGAATTGGAGGCCGATTACGTTGTTGAATGTTGACTATAAGGTTATTGCAAAGGTGTTGGCAAATAGAATGCGTGGAGTGATTGGTAAGGTTGTGGGTGAAGAGCAAGTGTGTGCTGTTCCTGGGCGTCAGATTTCTGAAAGTTTGTTGTTACTACGTGATGTACTGTGGTATGTGAGGGAGAGGATGAGGTCTGTTGCTGTTGCTATTGTGGATTTTGAAAAAGCGTATGATAGGGTAGTGCATGATTTTATGTTTCATGTTTTAGAACGTTTAGGTTTTTCTGGTAAGATTATTGGATGGTTTAAATGTTTGTATAGTGATATTGTGAGTCAAGTCCAGGTTAATGGTTTTTTGACTGAGGAATTTTGTGTTAAATCTGGAGTGCGTCAAGGATGTCCTTTGTCTCCTGTGTTATTTGTATGTGTAATTGAGCCATTATTAACTAGTTTGAGGAAGGATAAATTAGTTAGAGGTGTGAGTGTTCCTGGTAGTAATGGAAGGTGTTTAAAAGTGATTGGGTATATGGATGATGTGAGTGTGGTATGTGAGACTCAGGCTGGTTTGAGGAGGGTGAAAACTTTAGTTGAATGTTTTTGTATGGCAAGTGGTTTCAGAGTTAATTGGAATAAGTGTAAAGTTAAAGTTTTTGGTAATGATAGGGAGATTGATTCCTGTGGATGGCCTGTGACTGAAGGTGCAATTGAGGTGTTGGGTGTGAAATTTGATGTGGATTTGAAAGGCTTGGAAATTTGGGAGAATGTTTTTGATAAAGTGAGTAGAAAACTTCAGTTTTGGTCTTTAAGGACTTTATCTTTGGAAGGAAAAATGTTAGTTATTAAATCGGTTTTGATCCCTATTATGTTATATTTGGCGTTAGTTTTTCTGCCACCTGAGAGGATTTTTCGGAGAATTTTGAGAGTGTTGTTTTCTTTTTTCTGGAGTTCTGGTATGGAGCGTTTGAAAAGAGATGTTGTTGTTAAGAGTAAGAATGTTGGTGGTAAGGGTTTTCCAAATGTGGAGAGATTTTTGGCTGTGAAATATGTTAGTAGGTGTGTGGTTCTGAGTGGTAAGGATAGCATGGCTGGTTGTATGGTAAAGTATGCTTGTGGAAATGTTTTAAGACGATATGGTTTATTTGAGATTGATAGAAAGAAACCGGTATGTTTTGCTGTTCCGTGGTTTTATGTAAGGCTGGAATGTTGGATTAAAAAATATGGTTTGGAGAATGTTAGTAGGGAGATGTGGTGTGCAAACAGAATGGTGTTGAAAATATTGGAGAAGAAGGAAGGTCTTGAGTTGATTGGGGGTTTGACTGAAAATGAATGTGTGTTGGTATGGAAAAATGTGTGTAATAAGTATTTGATGAATAGGCAGAAAGATATTAGTTGGATGAGTGTGCATAAGTGTTTGCCAACAAGGGATTTTCAGAGAATGCGTCGTTTAGTGGCTTCAGAAGTGTGTCCTAGAGATGGTTGTTTTCAAAGCGAGAGTGTTATTCATTTGTTTTGGAATTGTGAGTATGCTAGGGATGTTTGGAGAAGTTTGAAAAGGATGATTAAGGGTTTGACTGGAGTGCAGTTTTTTACTTTTAATATGATGATGTATGGTTTGTGTGGAAATGGTGTGGAAAAGGAGAAAGCAAGATTGATATGGTTGTTGGCATGTTGTGTGAAGGAGGTGTTGTGGGATGTGCGTAATATTTTGATTTTTAAGAAAGAGGTAGTTACTGTAGGTAATTGTGTGGGTATGATCCGTGGGAAGTTGTTTTTGTATTTTTCTTTTGATAGGAAGCGATATGGGGAATTAGATTCTGAAGGCATCTGGAAGACAAAGAAGTGGAAGGATTAGATTATTTTGTTTTTTTTTTTTGTTTTTTTTTTCCTCCAGTTTGTTTTTGTCTGTATTTGAAATATGTTTAATTTTATTTTGTGTGATTATTTAAGTTTAATGTTTGCATTTTGATTTTTTTCTGATGACAGAAATTTGGGTCAAAATGTCAGTTTTGTAACAAGAGATATTTTGTTTGCATTTGTTATTATGATTTTATTTTGTATATATGCATATATGATTATTTTTCTAAAAAAAGAATTACGAAACGTATGTCTGGGGTTTTGCCGTTTCTCTCGTTCAGAGAGGGATTGCACTGTTAAGTCTCTTTTTATTTATGCAAATTATGACACTTAGGGACAGGGCCGCCATCAGGGGATGACAGGGGTGACTGCTGTCAGGGGCCCAATGGGCCAGGGGGCCCCCATGAGGCAAGAACTAAAAAAAAAAAAATATTTTTCTTACTTGGTGTATCCAGTCCACGGTTTCATCCTTACTTGTGGGATATTCTCAATCCCTACAGGAAGTGGCAAAGAGGGCACACAGCAAAGCTGTACATATAGCTCCCCTCAGGCTCCGCCCCCCCAGTCATTCTCTTTGCCGCTCTAACAAGTAGCATCTCCACAGGAGGGTAAAGAGTATGTGGTGTTAGATTTGTAGTTTTTATTTCTTCAATCAAGAGTTTGTTATTTTAAAATAGTGCCAGTTTGTACTATTTACTCTGGGGCAGAAAGTGATGAAGATTTCTGCTGAGAGGAAAAAGATTTTAGCATGTTGTAACTAAAATCCACTGCTGTTCGCACACAGGACTGTTGAGTACCGGAGAACTTCAGTTGGGGGGAACAGTTTGCAGGCTTAACTGCTTAAGGTATGCTCAGTCACTTTTTCTAACAAGACCCGGTAATGCTAGAAGACTGATAGAAATCCCCATGTGGGAAGGTAAGCCATTTTCTGAGACGCAGTATAGAAGGATGGCTTCAGTTAAGGGCTAAAATACTGGTAGACACTGTGATAGGCTAAATAGATTACTTTATTAGGGTAATCTTATATTTGTTCAAGTGTTGTAGACGTTGAGAACACTTTTGGGTTTTTTATTACGCCTGGCATATTGTAAGACACCTATTCTGATTCAGGAAGGCCCCATAACTCCGGAATGTAGAGAGAGGGGGCCTCATTTTGGTGCCTCAGTTGTGCAGTTGTTTTGCAAGGCATCTTCATGCAGCTTCACGTGTAGAGTCCTGAGAGTGCAGGAGGACTTCAGGGAGGCTTATATTCTTCTACAAATAACCCAAAAGGAAGGTAGGGCCACAGCAAAGACTGTGGCACCGTGCTGTAGTGTGTTAAACCGGTAGTTTACTTCAATTTGCTCCGGTTTGGGCAATAAGGGGTTAATTAACTTGAAAATTTGTGTGCAATCATTTCAAAGCATCGGGATAATGTGGTGAAAATTTCATAAAGATCGGATGTTTTTTGGTGATTTGGTAAAAAAGTGGGTGCTTTTTATTATTTAAAGGCACAGTAAAGTTTTTTCAAAAAGTGAATTTTACTGTATTGTAGTGCTTTCTAAGTCTGTCAAACATGTCTGAGTCTTCAGATAGACCTTGTTCATTATGTTTAAAAGCCATGGCGGTACTCCCATTGCATTTGTGTTTAAAGTGTGCTAAAACATCTAAGCATTTTAAAGACCATGCAGTGACACTTAAAAATGTAGCCCAAGATGATTCTTTAACGGAAGGTAATGAGGATAGTCCTTCTTCCTCTCCCCATGTGTCGACACCAGTTACGCCCGCGCAAGCGATGCCTAGTACCTCTAGTTTATTGACCCCTATTACCTTACAACAATTAGCAGCAGTAATGGATAATTCTCTTGCAGCATTTTTATCCAAACTGCCCGTTTTTCCAAAAAAGCGCGATAGCTCAGTTTTAAATACAGAGGATGAGCAATCAGAAGCTTTGGATGAGTTATCTGTAGTACCCTCACAACACTCAGAATTAGCAGTGAGGGACGGTTTGTCTGAAGGAGAAATTTCTGACACAGGAAAAGTTTCTCAGCGGGCAGAGTCAGATTCCTTAGCATTTAAATTTAAGCTGGAACACCTCCGCGTCCTGCTTAAGGAGGTTTTAGCTACGCTGGATGATTGTGACCCCATGGTGGTCCCAGAAAAATTGTGTAAAATGGACAGGTTTTTAGAGGTCCCTGTGTACACTGAGGCATTTCCGATCCCAAAGAGGGTGGCGGATATTGTGACTAGGGAGTGGGAGAGACCAGGTGTACACTTTGTTCCCCCCCCATCTTTAAGAAAATGTTCCCCATAAACGACCCCAGGCGGGACGCGTGGCAGACGGTTCCTAAGGTAGAGGGAGCTGTTTCAACACTTGCTAAGCGTACAACTATACCAATAGAGGACAGTTGTGCTTTCAAAGATCCTATGGATAAAAAGTTGGAAGGATTGCTGAAGAAAATTTTTGTTCAGCAAGGTTTTCTGCTTCAACCAATTGTCTGCATTATTCCGGTAACTACTGCAGCAGCATTTTGGTTTGAGGCTCTGGAGGAGTCGCTCCAGAGGGAGACTTCATACGACGAGGTCATGGATAGAATTCATGCTTTAAAGCTCGCTAATTCTTTTATCACTGATGCCGCTTTCCAACTAGCTAAGTTAGCGGCGAAAAACTCAGGTTTTGCCATCATTGCACGAAGAGCGCTTTGGCTCAAATCGTGGTCGGCGGATGTGTCGTCCAAAATGAAACTGTTAAATATTCCTTTCAAGGGGAAGACCCTATTCGGCCCAGAGCTGAAAGAAATTATTTCGGATATCACTGGGGGAAAGGGCCATGCCCTTCCACAAGATAGGCCGTTTAAGGCCAAAAACAAGGCTAATTTTCGCTCCTTTCGCAACTTCAGGAGCGGACCTGCTGCAACCTCTGCTGCCGCAAAGCAAGATAACGCTTCACAGCCCAAAGCAACCTGGAAACCCTTGCAGGGCTGGAATAAGGGTAAACAGGCCAAGAAGCCGGCTCCTGCTACCAAGACAGCATGAAGGGGTAGCCCCCGATCCGAGACCGGATCTAGTAGGGGGCAGACTTTCTCTCTTTGCTCAGGCTTGGGCAAGAGATGTTCCAGATCCCTGGGCTTTAGAAATATTTGCTCAGGGGTATCTTCTAGAATTCAAGGATTCTCCCCCAAGGGGAAGGTTCCACATTTCTCGTTTGTCTTCAGACCAAACAAAGAAACAGGCGTTCTTACGCTGTGTAGAAGATCTTCTAAAAATGGGAGTGATTCACCCAGTTCCAATTGCAGAACAAGGACTGGGCTTTTACTCGAACCTGTTTGTAGTTCCCAAAAAGGAAGGAACTTTCAGGCCAATCCTGGATCTAAAAATTCTAAACAAATTCCTCAGAGTTCCGTCTTTCAAGATGGAAACCATTCGGACAATCTTGCTGATGATCCAGGAAGGTCAATATATGACTACCATGGATCTAAAGGATGCGTACCTACATATTCCTATCCACAAAGATCACCATCAGTTCCTAAGGTTCGCCTTTCTGGACAAACATTACCAGTTCGTGGCCCTTCCTTTCAGGTTGGCCACCGCTCCCAGAATTTTCACAAAGGTGTTACGGTCCCTTCTATCGGTACTAAGACCGCGGGGCATTGCAGTAGCACCTTACCTAGACGACATCTTAATACAGGCATCGTCTTTTCACAGAGCCAAGGCTCATACGGACATTGTCCTGGCCTTTCTAAGGTCTCACGGGTGGAAAGTGAACGTAGAGAAGAGTTCTCTGTACCCGCTTACAAGGGTTCCCTTCCTGGGAACACTAATAGACTCGGTAGAAATGAAAATTTTTCTGACAGAGGTCAGGAAGTCAAAACTGTTGAATACTTGCCGAGTTCTTCATTCCATTCCTCGGCCTTCTGTGGCTCAGTGCATGGAGGTAATCGGTTTAATGGTTGCGGCAATGGACGTAGTCCCTTTTGCCCGAATTCATCTCAGACCACTGCAACTGTGCATGCTCAAACAGTGGAATGGGGATTATGCAGATTTGTCTCCTCAAATACAAATGGACCAGAAAACCAGAGACTCTCTTCTCTGGTGGTTGTCTCAGGATCACCTGTCTCAGGGAATGAGTTTCCGCAGACCGGAGTGGATCATTGTCACGACCGATGCCAGTCTGTTAGGCTGGGGTGCGGTCTGGGACTCCTTGAAAGCTCAGGGTCTATGGTCTCAGGAAGAATCTCTTCTCCCGATAAACATTTTGGAACTGAGAGCGATATTCAATACCCTCCAGGCGTGGCCTCAGCTAGCGGAGGCCAAATTCATCAGATTTCAGTAGGACAACATCACGACTGTAGCGTACATCAATCATCAGGGAGGAACAAAGAGTTCCCTAGCGATGAAGGAAGTATCCAAGATCATCAAATGGGCGGAGGATCACTCCTGCCATCTATCTGCAATTCACATCCCAGGGGTAGATAACTGGGAGGCGGATTTTCTAAGTCATCAGACTTTCCATCCGGGGGAGTGGGAACTCCACCCAGAGGTTTTTGCTCAGCTGAACCAGCTATGGGGCATTCCAGAATTGGATCTGATGGCGTCCCGTCAGAACACCAAACTTCCCCTTTACGGATCCAGATCCAGGGATCCCAAGGCGGCATTGATAGATGCATTAATAGCGCCTTGGTCATTCAGTCTAGCTTATGTCTTTCCACCGTTTCCTCTTCTCCCTCGGCTAGTAGCCAGAATCAAACAGGAGAAGGCTTCGGTAATTTTGATAGCACCTGCGTGGCCACGCAGGACTTGGTATGCAGACCTAGTGGACATGTCATCGGTCCCACCATGGAAACTGCCATCAAGGCAGGATCTTCTAATTCAAGGTCCTTTCAAGCATTCTAATCTAGTTTCTCTGCAACTGACTGCTTGGAGATTGAACGCTTAATCCTAGCTAAGCGTGGTTTCTCTGAATCAGTTATAGATACTCTGATACAGGCCAGAAAACCTGTCACCAGGAAAATTTACCATAAGATATGGCGAAAATATCTTTGTTGGTGTGAATCCAAGGGTTACTCGTGGAGTAAGGTTAGGATTCCAAGGATATTGTCTTTTCTCCAAGAAGGCTTGGAGAAAGGTCTGTCAGCTAGTTCCTTAAAGGGACAGATATCTGCTCTGTCTATCCTGTTACATAAGCGTCTGGCAGCTGTACCAGACGTTCAGGTGTTTGCGCAGGCCCTAGTTAGAATCAAGCCTGTTTACAAGCCTGTGGCTACTCCATGGAGTCTAAATTTAGTTCTTTCAGTTCTTCAAGGGGTTCCGTTTGAACCTTTGCATTCCATAGATATTAAGTTATTATCTTGGAAAGTTTTGTTTTTAGTAGCCATTTCTTCTGCTCGAAGAGTTTCTGAATTGTCTGCTTTGCAGTGTAATTCACCCTATCTGGTGTTCCATGCAGATAAGGTTGTTTTGCGTACCAAACCTGGTTTCCTTCCAAAGGTGGTTTCTAATAAGAATATTAACCAGGAAATCATTGTTCCTTCTCTGTGTCCTAATCCAGTTTCTAAGAAGGAACGACTTTTACACAATCTTTACGTGGTTCGTGCTTTAAAATTCTATTTAAAAGCAACTAAAGATTTCAGACAAACATCATCCTTGTTTATTGTCTATTCTGGTAAGAGGAGAGGTCAGAAAGCGACTGCTACCTCTCTTTCCTTCTGGCTGAAAAGCATCATCCGATTGGCTTATGAGACTGCTGGACAGCAGCCTCCTGAATGAATTACAGCTCATTCCACCAGAGCTGTGGCTTCCACATGGGCTTTCAAGAATGAGGCTTCTGTTGAACAGATTTGTAAGGCAGCGACTTGGTCTTCACTGCATACATTTGCCAAATTTTACAAATTCAATACTTTTGCTTCTTCGGAGGCTATTTTTGGGAGAAAGGTTTTGCAAGCAGTGGTGCCTTCCGTTTAGGTTACCTGACTTGCTCCCTCCCTTCATCCGTGTCCTAAGGCTTTGGTATTAGTATCCCACAAGTAAGGATGAAACCGTGGACTGGATACACCAAGTAAGAGAAAACAGAATTTATGCTTACCTGATAAATTACTTTCTCTTATGGTGTATCCAGTCCACGGCCCGCCCTGATAATTCGGTCAGGTTCAAATTTAATTTTTACAAATAACTACAGTCACCACTGCACCCTATGGTTCTCCTTTTTCTCCTAACCGTCGGTCGAATGACTGGGGGGGCAGAGCCTGAGGGGAGCTATATGGACAGCTTTGCTGTGTGCTCTCTTTGCCACTTCCTGTAGGGATTGAGAATATCCCACAAGTAAGGATGAAACCGTGGACTGGATACACCGTAAGAGAAAGTAATTTATCAGGTAAGCATAAATTCTGTTTGTTTTTTTTTGTTTTTTGTTTTTTTTTGGCAGCCACCAGTTGGTACTACAGCAGAGTGCTAATTGAGCATGGGAAATGTTATTACAAGGAGTAAAGTATTAGCATTTGAGAGGATTTCTGAGTGTGCACTAAATCACTATGCACAGTGTGAGACAGACTTGGCACTTTGCTTGTACAGTGTGTGCCTGAGTCAGACGGCAGATCACTTTCATTTGCAGAGAAGGTAGGACTTACTTAACAAATGTTTTTTATTTCTTTGTGCAATTTCAGATTGTAACTTCAATGTGGTAGTAGTTGTACGGTGGGGCCAGAGGCCCATAAAAACACATTTTCTTTTAGCAGCAGTGTATTTATGATTATTTGACAATGCTGTAAAAATTCTATATTTAAAACCATGCAGAAATGTTTCCTCCTCAATACACAAATGGTAGGTGCCCTTTTGGCAGATATATATATATATATATATATATATATATTACATTCCAGTTTACTGCCCCTTTATGCAAGGACTTTCCAGATGCAAGGAGGCATTTTATCATTTATAGTTTTACATCTGCATAAAATGTTATACTCTCAGACTAAGATTGCTCAGTGTTTGAAATGAGACAGGTTAACTTAAAACTGGTCAGTTTACACTACAGCTGACTGAATTTTGAAATACATACCAACAAGCCTAAATCCTGCATTTAACCAGATCTAATGGTATGAGTACCACAGCTTATGGTTCCACCAAGACCATATAGAGTACAGCATTTTCAAAATCCATAAGTACAGCTGACAGATGGGAACATTTGTACACTATATTTGAAGTGGTGCTCTTGTTTGGGGAAAATGGGGAAAAAACAAACAAACATATGTCAACCTTTTAAAAGTACTTTTCTTCATCTAACAATCTACCCAGATCATTAATGTACAATTTTGAATTCACAGATTTATTTTTGTTTGCACATTTACAAATATGATTCTTTAAAAAGTGATCTCTTAATTGCTGCAATTTTTTTATCATGCGTGTCACACACTGTTGATTTAGGGGATTCAAGGTGCATAAATCTTTACTCCTGTGAGTGTTTCTGTGGGTGTCTGTGTTTATGTCTTTGTGCTTTGGTTTGTGTCTCTATGAGTGTGTATGTATTTTTTTTCTGTGGGTCTCTCTGTGAGGGTGTGTGCATATGTCTTTGATATTTTTCTATGGGTGTCTCTGTGAGGGTGTGTGTATGTTTGTCTTTGTGTATTTTCTCTGGATGCCTCTGTGAGGGTTGGTGTGTATGTCTGTGTTTTCTGTGGATGTCTCTGTGAGGGTGTGTGTTTTCTGTGGGTGTCTCTGTGAGGGTGTGTGTATGTCTTTGTGTGTTTTCTGTGGATTTCTCACTGAGGGTGTTTGTATGTGTCTTTGTGTGTTTTATGTGGTTGTCTCTCTGTGTGTGTATGTCTTTGTGTGTTTTCTGTGGGTGTCTCTGTGTGTGTGTGTATGTCTTTGTGTGTTTTCTGAGGCTGTCTATGTTGGTGTTTCCTTGGGTGTATGTGCAAGTTTGTGTGTGTGTGTGTGTCCATTGTCTGTTCCTTTTTAGAACATTTTGACCTTACTACTGATAATTCACATCTTTCTACAGACTTTGAGCTAACAAGAACTTTCTGGAAGTCACTAATTCACCAATTAACCTTTAAATTATTGTTTAGGCAGTTCAGGGTCCTTCCTTTCAGCTACTGCATGCTGTTGTCATCATTTTTTTATTTTTTTATTTATTTTTTATTGAGGTTGAAAGGTTACAAACACAAGCATTATTTGCCACTGAAAATCAAATACAAAATCACAAGCAAGATATAACAAAAACAATGACATGGCTGTCCTATATAAGCACATATATATCACATCTATTACATTGCCAAGTGGTGAAACCACAGTATCTGACTTTTTAACACACAATGCTTGACTAGGGGACAAGTAATTTATAACATAACCTCATTTTTAACATTATAAACGAATATATTTATATATATCTCCCTTCTAAAAAAGGAAGCCACTTTTGGACTTCAATTAATATGTATATTGCACATAGGGAGAACTATAGTTTAAATTGATCAGGCCTCTTTTGGGCCTTAGAACTTTTTGGTTTAAAGATCGGGAGACTATGTGGGTATATGGATCCTGGAGTCAATGAGTGAGTAAGTGTACACATTCAACGATAGGAAATAATAATCCTACCACGTGGAGATGTGATTGAGTTGCGGACTATAGGTAAAATGTATCGCCCTAGAGAAGGCTAGTAACGTGGGGTTAGTAAGTAACTTAAACAGGATTAAATGCCCAAACCGTACATACATAACAAGGCGTCCAAGTGATCAAGTGAGACATGTGTAGAGACTGATTATTGATGAGTCTAATAATCCCTTGTATGGCTACCAGTAAGGAATATCAACCCCACCCAACCCATATTAGGTTAGGGCTCGTTTAGCGTGATATGTAATGTAGCCACTAATAGCTATTATAATAGAGCGCTGATCCCCTATTATATTATTACACTTCGCATTGGTTATTTCTCCTCTCATTTTTGATTAAAAAAACAGAAGCAGGATAAAATAAGGACTCCCCACCTCCAAAATTAAAACATTTACAGTATGCCACCTCACTACGGCCGCTAATGATGTAGCCACATCAAAGAAGGTAATGACAGTGGGGGAGGATATCATATAGTGGAAAAACAATCCATTTTATCAAATATAGAATATAACATATGGACCAGGCGATAATGACTATAAGGATTGGACATATAAGCTGGGCTTAGGGGCAGCTCCTGATCTTGTAATTGCTATAAACTCCATTATAGTGCTTGCTGTAAGTTATAAAAAATCACTAGAGTGTGGTATGGTTAGATGTACTCCATAAAACAGAGAAAATCAGCTGCACATATGTCTAGGCAAAGATGTTACCCCATTGGTTATATAATAGAAATGTCCGCAGAAACAGTGGCACCAGCAAGACAGGGGATCAACCACGAGTGTGGCTAAACATGAAACAGTATGAGGAACGAACAACAATAATATAAAAAAGAGAGAATAACGCTAAACATGTCTTTTAATCCCCAAATAGTATATGAATAGTCCCATGAAGTCTTTAGTTCTCTGATCGTGAGATCGTCATAAGAAAGGATCAAGGACATAGAAGAATGTAATCAGCTCTGAGTTATGATAGTGGGTACTGGAAGGATATTTAAAAACTTTGCGGGAATAATAAAATTATCTAGCCTTAAGTTTAGACTAAAGTGTCATCCTATTCCCCTTTTACCGTTTGTCACAGTCATTAGACATCTCACACCAGCCTTACTCCAGGGCAAACTACCGCCCGGCAGCGCAGCAAATATGGCGACATAGGCTTCTCTCATCCCCTCCGCACCAATTAACTCAAAGGACAGTTTGCTGGCAGTCCGGGTCTAATTCCTGCATGGCCCAGGAACCCCCTAGCAGTGACCGCACCGGAGGTACCCAAGGCAAGCTGCGGCCCAGAGGGAAACAGCTGGCACACCCCGCCGGGATCCCAGCAGGAGAGCAGTGGGGGCTTCAGCAGATCAGGCCACCACGCGTCTTGGAAAAAAAGGCCATCTAGCACAGTCAGCCCTGGGAACTCGGCGCTCTGCATCCAGGTTGGCGATGGGGTCACGGCCTGCCAGGTATTCTTTAGGGTGTGGGACTCTGATGGCTTCACCTCGGAACTCGACTCCACCAGCAAGTGCGCCGAATATGCTGTCCCCCACTCCAGATCGCATGGGCCCACAGTGAGACCCTGTGGTACAGCCGCAGCATGGGCCCTGCAAATTTGAGTGTGTGTATGTTCCGGCCCCACTTGCGGCTGCAAAAGAGGGATGTCTAAGTCACTCGGCTGGTAGCAATCAGCAGGCTCCTTGAGTGAAGTAGTATGGTGAGTTTCATCTGTGAAAAGTAGCATGCAGAGATCTTTTAGTAGCTGCTCATAGGATTTCTTGATCGCGGTCTCCACTGCGCACTCCCATACACCCACCGCTTCCAAGGCATCCATAATAAGATCTTGTCTCTCTGTTTCCTTGCTTTTTGACTTCTCAGTCAGTGGAAGTATTCTGTTGTAGTAGTAAGTAGTACTACTCGTAACCCCAGTTTCCTAGGGGGGGGAATGTGCGGCAGCCCCGGCTCCACTAACCGACAAACGCTGTGTGAGTGCAGCAGCCGTGAGGCCTAACTGTAGAGTGTAGGCAGAGATTAATCCTGAAAGATCCTCTCAAGGTTGACAGCTTCTTCAGTCTAGTAGTAGTTAGCTGGGCTTTAGCTATGAAGTAAGCTCAATTTTAGAGAAAAGCAATATAATTATCATATAAAACTTCAAAGTAGGGCCAGGAGCTCTCTCAAGATACGTCTTGCCACTACAACTGTAGGCTCCGCCCCCTGTTGTCATCATTTAGTTGGCATCTTCCTTTACAAAAAGATAATCAGAACTCCATATTTTGTTTTCTAAATCTCCTTTTTTTTTTTTTTTTTTTTACAAAATTGTAGTTTACCTCATTACTTGTCAGGTCAATGTAAACAAGTGCTGAGTGTCTGTTTGGGTGTCTGTGTCTGAGTGTGTTTCTTTGTGTGTCTGCTAGAGTGTCTATATGTAAATCGTTATGTGTGAGTGTGTGTGTGTTTCAGTGTATGAGTGTGTCTGTGTTTGTTTTTATGCTACTACCTTTACAACATTTCCAAGTTTAAATAGACACTTAAGAATAAAGTGCATATAAGTTTTAGTCACTTAGTAAAAAATTGCACATGTCAAAGGAGGGGGGAGGCCCTGATCAATGGTTAAGTCAGGGGCCCCAAAATTTCTAGTGGCAGCCCTGCTTAGGGAAGTCTCCCTAAGTGTGATGCGGGAATCCAGACGTGGACCCGTTGCTCAGTGTGCCTAGGGGGATATGGCTGCACCTCACTGACGAGGCCCACAATAGGCCGAAATGTATGTCTGGGGTTTTGCTGTTTCTCTCGTTCAGAGAGGGATTGCCTGGTATTTCGGGGCTGGACTGCACTGTTAAGTCAGGATCAGACTGATATGCTACAGGAAAGTTCTTCTCTGTGAAAGGCACATATTGAGCAAAAAGAGGCTGCTTCTAGGGTGGTAACTAGCCATAGAACAAGCTATTATGCTGTTGTTCGTTCCCAGCGTTCTCTCTTTTTATTTATGCAAGGTGTTAAAGTTGCCTGCGTCTGTACCTAGACTCTAGAATCTTGGCAACCTCATACTCTAGGTTCGCCATGAACCAAGAGAGGAGGAGGTCTGAGTCGGGTATATCTGTTCATGATGAAGGGCTTGAGCAGAGAAATGTGGAAGACTGGATGCATGTGCAAAGTTCTGGGCAAGGCCACTTTTTAAAATATTTTTTTGCAATAAAATAAATATTTTATCATTTTTTATTGTAAGCTGCAATCAATGCAAGTCAGTTTTCTTTATCATTGCTGCTAGGCTAGTGCTGCAACAATAAAGAATCATTAATGCATTTTGGTAAAGCAAAATATCCCAAATAGCATATAAAAAATAACCAGTTGTGTTTAAGAAATAAGAAAATAGCTAAGCTAATAAGTCAATTCAATTGTGAATGTTGTTTAAAATTGCTCTTGATTCAGAACAGAAATTAAATAAATTAATTTAATGAAGAAAAAAAGTGTTTTTTACTATTTAGGATTTCCCTCCCAGTCCCTTACTTTTTCTGTGTGTGTTTGTTGTCTTTCCAAAAAGTAGAACTTGTCTCCACTGACCCCCTGCCATTCTATGTCTATTTTTAACTCCCTCCAACAGCAAAGACTGCC
Source organism: Bombina bombina (assembly GCF_027579735.1). Lineage (NCBI taxonomy): Eukaryota > Metazoa > Chordata > Amphibia > Anura > Bombinatoridae > Bombina > Bombina bombina. The sequence goes on along the minus strand of NC_069499.1, from coordinate 1,379,742,373 downwards.
TGTGTGTCGTCTCCTAGTATCAAGTTCAACAAAGTCAGCTATCAGCTGTGGTTCCAGATTGCAGCCTGTCTCTTCTTTATAAGGACCAATATATTGAGGCTCTAATTTGTGAGAAGGTTGACATAAGCATATATGTCGTGCAGAGACCCAGACACGATCACCTGCAGAAAAGGCACAAATAGCAGCTTGATGATGGCCAGCAAAAGCTCTTGTATCTGGAAACAGCTGAGCGTAACTGAGAGCGTATTCTTTGCCAATGGGTAGTGAGATCGGTGAAGTGACGTTCTGCAGCAGGAACTCCTGTAGACTGAGCAGAATGAGAAAAAACATGAGGTTGATAACCAGCTGCAGCTTGGAAAGGAGAGCATCGCAGGGAAGAATGCCAATGAGTATTCTTTGCTAGTTCAGCTAGGGGTAACAACCCATACCAATTAGTATGCTGTGAATTGACATATGTTCTGAGATAAGCCTAAAGATCGTGATTAGTTCTCTCCATCTGCCCGTTAATCTGGGGGTGATAACCAGAGGAAAGAAATAAACAGTGATTCAAAGAAATTTGCAGAAGCTACTTCAAAAGGTGGAAATAAATTGAGGTCCTCTGTCAGAGACGATATTTACTGGTATACCATGGAGGCCTACCACGTGTAACAGAAAAATTATTGGGGGCCTATCTATCAAGCAGGCTCGCCAGAAACAGCAGTTATGTAGCAGCGGTCACAAAGACCGCTGCTCCATAACCTGTCCGCCTGCTCTGAGCAGGCGGACAGACATCGCCGGAAATCAACCCGATCGAGTACGATTGGGTTGATTGACACCCCCCTGCTGGGGGCCCATTGGCCGCAAGTCTGCAGGGGGCGGCGTTGCACCAGCAGCTTTTGTGAGCTGCTGGTGCAATGCTGAATACGGCGAGCGTATTGCTCGCCGTATTCAGCAAGGTCTGGCGGACCTGATCCGCACTGTCGGATCAGGTCTGCCAGACCTTGATAAATAGAGGCCTTGGGCTGTTGGTAACTTAGGTAAAGGTACAAAATGAGCAAGTTTGGAGAACCGATCCACCACAACCCAGATGACTGTATGATGGTCAGAAGGAGGGAGGTCTACAACAAACTCCATGGCTATGTGTGTTCATGGTTGTTTAGGTATGGACAATGGTTGAAGTAGGCCATGGGGTAGGGAACGGGGAATTATTAACAGCACAAGTCTGACAAGCCTTGACATAATCCTGAGAGTTTGACTTCATGGTAGGCCACCACACATGTTGGGGAAAGAAGTTTAAAGGTTCTTGTCAAACCAGAATGACCTGACAGCTTGCTGTCATGAGCCCAGGATAGCACAGGAGAGCCCGCAGGGGCTTCAGAAGGTTTTCTTGACTGGGTACATTGCAGTCTTTGAAGAAGAGAGGTGTTGAGCTGAGCAACCACACAGGAAGGAGGTATGATGTTTTCGATAGAAGCTTCAGATGAGTCATTAGATTGAGGAAACTGACGGGAAAGGGCATCAGCTTTTTTATTCTTGGTTCTAGGAAGGTAAGGGACTATAAAGTTAAAACGGGAAAAGAATAGGGCCCATCTGGCTTGTCGAGGATTGAGTCAATGAGCAGTCTCTAGGTACATCAGATTCTTGTGGTCAGTAAGAATCTGAATGGGGTTGGCAGTACCCTCTAGCCAATGACGCCATTCAGTCAGGGCCATCTTAATGGCTGAGTTCACTATTACCCACATCGTAATTCCTCTCTGCAGGAGTAAACCATTTGGAGAAAAAAAGCTACAGGGTGCAACTTGGAGGTTAAAGGGTCCCTTTGGGTTAAGACTGCACCAGCTCCTATCTCGGAGGCATAAACCTCTAGAGTGAACTGTAGGTCAGGATTAGGATGGAGGAGCACAGGAGAAGAACAAAAGACCTTTTTCAGATTAGAGAAAGCATCCACAGCTACAGGAGGCCAATTCTTGTAGTCTCTGTTTCGTTTAGTCAGCTCAGTGAGTGGAGCAACGATTTAGAAGAAGTTCTTTATAAACTTGCAAAAATAGTTGGAAAACCCCAAGAATCTCTTTAGTTCCTTTAATGAGGTGAGTTGAGGCCATTCCAGAACTGCGGTTAGCTTTGTAGGATCCATGGCAAAACCCTCCTTTGAGATGACATAGCCAACGAACTGGATCTGAACTTGATCAAACTCACATTTCTTCAGCTTGGCTACCAGAGAATTGTTTCTTAGGCGAAGATGCTCATGATGCTCCTCAAGGGTGGAGGAGAATATGAGGATGTCATCCAAATAGACAATGCCAGGGCAATTAAGGAGGTCACGGAAGACATCATTGACAAATGCTTGGAAGACAGCAGGGGCATTGCACAACCCAAAAGGCATTACGAGCTATTCTTAATGCCCTGATCTCATGTTGAAGGCAGTCTTCCACTCATGTCCTGGGAAGATACGAATGAGATTGTACACCCCATGTAGATCCAACTTTGTAAAGTATCAAGCATTTTGGAGCAAATCATATAATTCAGTAACCCAGGGAATAGGATAACGATTGTTGATTGTAATGTTGTTCGGGGCTCGGTATTCGATACAGGTTCTGAGACCACCATCCTTTTTACTGACAAAAAGAAGCCAGCCCTGGGAGGAGAGGAGGAAGAGTGAATAAAGCCTTTAGCTAGTTTTTTTTTAAATATATTCCTCCATGGCCTTGGTTTCAGCTTTGGAGAGCGGATAAGTCCTCCCTTTAGGAAGTGGGGCTCCAGGAAAGAAGTCAATTTTGGAGTCGTAAGGACAGTGAGGTGGCAGCACATCAGCTGCTTTCTTTTCAAAGACATCCATAAATTCTGCATATACTGAGGGAAGATTAGAAGGGGTCAGAAGGTTGGCTATAGGGATGTGAGAATGAATTACATCGAACTGCAACTATTCGGTATGTAGAACTCCCACAGTCATGGTTAGGGGTTCTGATTCAAAATGGATTAAACCTGATCCAAGGGGAGTGCCATTTAGAGTGGTTATTTAAAGACATTGTTTTTTCTGAAGAAGAGGCAACCCTGTGTGAATTATGAAACAGTGATCTAGAAAATTTCCAGTTGCCCCTGAATCAGTAAAGGCTTGCGCGTGGACAGAATTCTGAAGAAAGGTAAGGGTAACAGGTACCAGGATCTGAGAAGAGTGAGGGGAATTAGTAGTGCCCAGGCTTAGAGGTATCCCACTTTTATCCTCTAAGCGTTGGCTTTTCCCGAGAGTATATCACAATTCTTGAGTTGGTGTGAATTAGAACCACAATAGAAACACAGTCTTAATCTCCTTCTTCTCTGTCTTTCAGATTCAAAGGGCTTAAGGGAAGAGAGATCCATGGGTTCATCTTCAGAGGTAACTAAAGGTGATGAAGGGGTAGGATAGTCTAAAGACTGGACGGGCAGGAGGATGAGAGGGAAGGATTATGCGAGTTCTCTCTCTCTCAGCTTGTCTCTCCTGAAAGCGAGAATCCAGACTGATGCAAAGTGTTATGAATTCATCCAGGGAAGATGGAACATCACGCTAAGTGAGCTCATCCTTGATGCACTCATGTAGGCCTCTCCTGAAGGCCGCTTTGAGAGCATTGCCATCCCAACTGGTCTCATGTGCCAAGGAGCGAAACTTGAGGGCGTATTGTGCCACAGATCTTTTGCTCTGGTGGAGATCTAAGAGAGAGTATTCTGTAGCAGAAGTGCGGCCAAAGGTCCCAAATATGTAAAATAATGCAGAAATTAAGGTATCTGCATCATTCAGGAGCTGAGCACTCTGTTCCAAATGGGGATAGCCCCAGGCTATGGCCTTGTCTTTCAATAAAGAAATTATAAAAGTGACCTTTAACTGATGAGACTGGAAGGTGTGAGGGTCAATGTAGAAGTGCAGCCTGCACTGGTTGAGAAAACCCCTACAGTCAGTAGTACCATCATACCTGTCAGGCAACGGTATCTGGGGTATACTACCAGAAACAGGGGGGGGGGAGGTTGCAGCACTAGCAGCAGGGAGCGGCAGCGTTTTTCTCTGCAACCAGTGAGGAGAGCATAGCGGTTATAGCCTCTAGTTTAGAATCCACATTCTGCAAGTGTATGGCATGGGTTCCCAGGGTCTGTCCTTGAAGAGAGACTGCTCTTGCTACCTTATTTGGGTCCTTGGCCCCAGTAAAATGTAATGCCTAATAGGATATTTCCCTATCAGACCAAACTTGGCCAGTAGTCTTCTTATCCTGGCATCAAAAGGAAGGATAAGGAAATATCCAGAACAAAGTAAGTTTTAGAAATGAGGTAAGCAGTACTCACGGTAGACAGGGTAGTCCTTCACGATAATAAGGGTAAGGCAGAGAATGGTCAGAGACAGGCAGAGTTTGGCAACAGAAAGACAATCCAGCAGTTCAGGGGTTAACCAGTAGAATTGTCAGGAACAGGCAGAGATTAGCAACAAAAAGGTAATCCAGCAGTTTAGCAGTTCAACAAATAAGCACCCAGGAGCACATACAGTAACACCTATACTTGCTACTTGGGCAGGGAATTTAAGCAATAAGGTCCTTACATAGGTGTAGATTCGTGCCAAGGAGGAGACAGCTGATACGGACTGGCATCAGAAGGACTCAGCGTGCGGCAATGACGTCATTGCCGAGCGCCAGAAGGAACCGCCGTGTCCATGGCAACGGCCATGACAACAGGAGTACAACCAACAGCGTCTGTGGCAATGGCATCAAACCATCCCAAAACTGCTAACAAGGCTGATACTTCTGGCCACTGGAGCGAATGGTACTCCCACCTGTAAGGGGCCCAGTTCTTGACAGCATTCAAGCTGAATAAGAAACTGTGTGGCAGCAACGGAATGAAGGAGAGGGCTCTAGGAAGAGAGGTGAAGATTAGAAGAAAGATGCGGATCGAAGGCTGCGGAAGAGGCTGTTAAAGTTCACATCCGCCACTGTGAAGAAGGGCTCCCGGTGCCTGGATAGTAGATGAAGAGAGTCTGGGTGTTGTAGAAGATGAGGAGCGGAAGAGTCCGCAGAACTCTGCCTCTGCCGCAAAGATGAGCCTTCGGTGCCTGACCTGGGATAAAGAAGGTCCAATGTCAGGTCAAGAGGAGCTGGATTTTTTGCATGGTGAGTACAAATTTTGGGTTAGTTAGGGCTTTTTTGGGGGTGGGTTTTTTATTTTGAAGAATAGGCTTTTTTATTTTATTTTTTTAAGATAGGTTTATTATTTTAAAGGGTGGGGGGTTACTTGTATTTTAGAGAGGGGTCTTGTAATTTATTTAGTAAAAGAGCAGTATTATCTTTAGGGCAATTCCCTACATGGGGCATGTAGATTAGTGGTATAATGTCTTTTTATTTTCTGTAACTTTTTTTAAGTAACTTAGGGGGTTTAGTTTAGAAGGGGGGTTAGGTAGAGTAGGGTTAGTTTGCTTTGGAGGTTGTGGCGGTTTAGGGTTAATAGTGTAGGGTACACTTGTGTTGGGCTTGTGGCGGTTTAGGGGTTAATAGTGTAGAACTTGTGGTGGGCTAGTGGCAGTTTAGTTAATAGTGTAGGGTAATTGCAGTGGGTATGTGGTGGAATATGGGTTAAAAGGAAAGCTATGTCAGGAGCTTGCAATATTTTGACAGACTCGCTTGACATAGTGGTTATCCCTTGGAATATTTTGCCGCCTCATAGCACTTTTGATCATCGGGGCCTGAATTTTACCAGAGGAATTGTGAAGTCTTATTCAGTTACGGCCAGATTACGAGTTTTGCGGTATGAGGGTGCGGTGTTAACTTGCACGTTATTGTCACCGCTCACTTACCTACAGCGCTGGTATTACAGGTTTTTACAAACCCGGTGTTAAAAGGCAAGAAGTGAGCGTAGAGCAAAATTGTGCTCCATACCGCACTCCAATACCAGCGCTGCTTAAGTCAGCGGTGAGCTGGTTATTCATGCTCGTGCACGATTTCCCCATAGACATCAATGGGGAGAGCTGGCTGAGAAAAAGTCTAACACCTGCCAAAAAGCAGTGTAAAGCTCAGTAACGCAGCCCCATTGATTCCTATGGGGAAACACATTTATGTTTACACCTAACACCCTGACATGAACCCCGAGTCTAAAACCCCTAATCTTAAACACTTATTAACCCCTAATCTGCCGCTCCGACATCGCCGACACCTACATTATACTTATTAACCCCTAATCTGCCGCTCCGGACATCGCCGCCACCTACATTATACATATGAACCCCTAATCTGCTGCCCCCAAAATCGCTGACACCTACATTATATTTATTAACCCCTAATCTGCTGCCCACAACATCGCCGCCACCTACCTACATTTATTAACCCCTAATCTGTCGCCCCCAACGTCGCCGCCACTATATTAAATTTATTACCCCCTCAATCTAAGTCTAACCCTAACCCTAACAACCCCTAACTTAAATATAATTAAAAGAAATATAATAAAACTTACTATTAATAACTAAATAATTCCTATTTAAAATTAAATACTTACCTATAATAGTTACTTACTAATAGTTACATTGTAGCTAGCTTAGGGTTTATTTTTATTTTACAGGCAATTTTGTATTTATTTTAACTAGGTAGAATAGTTACTAAATAGTTATTAACTTTTTAATAACCACCTAGCTAAAATAAATACAAATTAACCTGAAAAATAAAACCTAACCTAAGTTACACTAACACCTAACACTACACTACAATTAAATAAATTCCCTAAATTAAATACAATTAACTAAATTAAATAAAATTAGCTAAATTTTAAAACCCCCCCACTAAATTACAGAAAATAAAAAACAAATTACAAGATCTTTAAACTAATTACACTTAATCTAATAGCCCTATCAAAATAAAAAAAGCCCACCCAAAATAAAAAAAAACCTAGCCTAAACCAAACTACCAATAGCCCTTAAAAGGGCCTTTTGCGGGGCATTGCCCCAAAGAAATCAGCTCTTTTACCTGTAAAAAAAAATACAAACAACCCCCTCCAACAGTAAAACCCACCACCCACACAACCAACCTCCCAAATAAAACCCTAACTAAAAAAAAACCTAAGCTCCCCATTGCCCTGAAAAGGGCATTTGGATGGGCATTGCCCTTAAAAGGGCAGTTAGCTCTATTGCGGCCCAAAGCCCTAACCTTAAAAAACCTCACCCAATACACCCTTAAAAAATCCTAACACTAACCCCTGAAGATCCACTTACCGGGAGAAGTCTTCATCCAAGCAGCAGGATGTCCTCAACATTAGGTACTTTGAAGATATGCAAATCTAGTACTCTTTAAATAATTACTGCCTCATAATAGTTTCTGAAATTTGGAAGTCCTAAACACCCATGTGTGGTATACCTTTAAAGGGTATCTCTGCAGATCCTAGGTTTTCATGTCCGCCAAATAAATAAATTTATATGCCCTTGTAAGCGTCCCAAATACCGGTAAGGTACATGAATTGCTAGGGCCTGCAAAATATACAGAATACTTGGCAGGATAGTCATTTTTATTGATTAAATGCAGCCTCACCAGGAGAGAGGTTTTTCCAGACCAGGACGTAAGGTCCTGGTGGGTATTATGAAGAAGGGAGTTATAATTTTTTTTCAAAAAGTGTTGTGGGTTTAGGTGAAATGTGTATTGCGTCTGTTTGGAGACGCAATGAGTAAACAGAAGATAAAGAGAGAAAGTCGGCAGAGGGGAGCGATGTATTTAAAATTTTAGATTTTTGCTTATTCACTAGGAAGTTGAATAAGAAGAAAAAATATAAGAGCTAGAAAAAAAAAATATATATTATACACCATGATTATCCTTGTGATAATCATGGTGTATAATATTTTTTTTTTTTTTCTAGCTCTTATATTTTTTCTAGCTTTTATATTATTCTTTATTGATTATATACAGATTTGTTTTACACACCAAATAACAGTCACCATTGGGATCTTATTTTCATATAACCCAATAGTCTTATGAGGTGACAACATGTTTATCTATAGGATAGGATACATACACAGGTTTAGCACTTTTTCAGAAACACTATCACAGGTGTTACTCATCAATGCAAATACATGTTGTTTTTATGTTGTTCTTTTTGTTTTTAGTTTCTTGCATGATATGAATATATTATCTGATTGCTGCTCAAACACAATTTTGATATATGTTCAATTTTTTATTGTATTTTTGTTTTTTAACATTTTATTGTCAATTTTTTGGAGATGACCTCCACATTAGATTCCGGGTCACTGTCAGGTATAAATGGTAGCCTGTTGAACACCTTTGTATATGCCTGAGGAAACGGTCCTTTATGGACTGAGAAACGCGTAGCAATTAAATACTTGTTTTTAGACAGACCCGGTTTTCTGTGCCTTTTTAATATTACTACTGTTTGCAGTGGTTATACCTAGTATTGTTTATATCCGTTTGTTCCATACACGGATATTGGAAACTCGTTTGGAAACAAGGCTGATCGTGTGAGCAGCTACCTTTTGGGATAAACAACACAGCCCTTTGGACTTCCACAGTGGCGATCCGGCTCACCAGACGATTCACAGCCAACTCCATCTATCTCATTTGACCCATCCATAGGTCTCCCGGGTGAGACCCCCAGCGTACTGACTGCTGGTCCTGAATGTCAGCCTGCCTGTATGCACCCAGTTGGTTCTAGGTGCCACTCCACTTGTGAGTAGATTTTATTATAACTACTGCTTTCCAGTGTTCCAAACTGATTCACACTATGTTGGTGCCCCTTGTTTTTCTATCTTCCTAGATTTCCTGATTCATTACACCTTGGATTCAAGAGGAGCAAGCCATTTGTTTTGATCCTTTGAACTTTTGTTCTTTATATATCCTTTATATTGAATTTGGACTTTTTATCTCTGAACACTTATCACATATTGGACTTTACAGTTTTTTGAGTTTAATCAAATTCAACTGTTCACATATTTTGTTGCAAGTCTGCAGGTTTTTGCAATATTTAAACGGATTATTTTGTTTTAGGTATCACAATTGTTTCATTATTCTTTGCTTATGTATCACAATTGTTTCAAGTTTTACGGTTAACAAGTCACATATTCTTTTTTGATTAACAAGATTTCACCCAATCATATATACATATACACCTCTACTCTCACATACTTATCTGTCACGGTTTAACTCACACGATACCAGAGTGAGTTTCATTCACATCAACACATTTTTTTATCAACACTACAGCGTGTCCCCTTAGTTTTTTCTTATAGAAAATACTTTTATAAATAAGATAGTCGACAGAGGGAATCCCTGGCGAGTTCCATTTTGAATATGGAATAGATTGTACTGCATACCATTGGCTTTCACTCAAGCACTAGGCTACGAATAAAGGGTAAATATACAGTTAGTTATTTTAGGACCAAACCCAAATGCCTCTGAAGTGGCTTTAAGAAACTGCTAATTCGTGCAATCAAATGCTTTTTCTGAGTCAGTCTCAATGAACACAAATTTTATATCATCAAATTCAGTTTACGACGATGATAATAGTGCTCTAATTGTGTTGTCTCTTACTTCCTGATGTGGAATAAAGCTGGCCTGGTCTGTATGTACAATTTCAAAGTACGGCATTAATATGTTTTGATAGGATTTTACCAAGTATTTTATGTCTGTGTTTAAGAGATAGGTCTGTAAGTACTGGGGTCATCTTGAGATTTATTGGGTTTAAGTATAACTGTGATGTTTCAATCTAAGGACTAAAATAAGGTTGAAAGATGTTTAGCTAATATCTCTTTGAAGGCTTTATACTATATGTTGGTAAGGCCATTTGGACCGGGACCTTTCCATGATGGGAGATCTGAGATAGTGGCCTAAAATTTCATTTTTGAAATTGACTTTTGGAGGGTTTTAATTTTATAAATTTGCTTCTTTTATGTGTAACATGCCAAAAATATGTCTAGGAAAGTGTCAGACTTTTTAAGTTATATAAACTGTTTAACTGTTATAGAAATCACTAAGGTGATTGGCTATTCCAAGACTATCATAGATGTAATAATTGTTATGAGATATACAGTATATAGATATATTGGTATAGATATGTATTTTACATTAACAGTTATCAGATATATAAATAAATTATATTTAATAAAAAAGTAAAAAAAATTTATATGTAAAGAACAACTTAGGACTGACGCGGTCGGGTTTAGGGCACATGAAGAATTTCTATCTTCAATGCACTTTATTGAAATATTAAATATAAACTAATAAAAAAATATTAATACAAATTATTTCAAATTATTATACATACTGTAAAAATATTCTAAATAGTTCATAGAATAAATATATATTTTTTTACAGTGTGTATAATAATTTTTAATAATTTTTTATTAATATTTTTTTCAAAAGGAAAAGGAATAATATTTGTAGATTCAGGTATGCCCCGAATGTTTGTTGCTGTATCTGCAAGGCCATTGAATTTGAGTCTGAGATTTCTTTCATGTGTTCTTCAAGCTGGAGGACTCTTTAGCCTAGGTCTGTGGTATCTATCTAACTTTAGCCAGACCCTCTTTAATTAACTGGCCAACTTGCTTCATGAAAGAAGTGAAATCTTTTTTAGATGGTAGAAAAAGGAAGTCAGCTCTTGTTAGGGGATGGTTATCCTCAAGAGCTATGTCTTTTCTATCATCACTCAGCCTCAGATTGTGGAGAGGTTGGTGAGGCAGTGGTTGTAGCTTCTATGGCTTTAAAATATGAGCACCTGAAAGTTTAGTATTTTTGTTAGATTTATCGAGTTTAGATTAATTTATGGAAGTCATGAGTGCAGCTGGTATCAGATGAAGTAATATGAGATTTCTGCAAATATATTCCTAGATCTCTTAGATCCTTAAGTGATTTTGGACACCATCAGCTAGCAAACGTCCAGTGCCAGCCAGAGAAACCTTACAAATCTCCATGTCTGTTCTAATTGAAAGTTTATATATTTCACTAAGTAAAATGAAACAATGGTAGGAGTCTGTTATAGGCAATATTTGGTACTGATATACGTTGATAAGCCTCCTAATTGTCCATAGGCCTTCATGATGCAGCACTTCTCAGTAGCAATAATAGTAGACAGGCTATTTGATGTAAATTGGTTAAAATAAATTCTATAAAAGGTATAATAGATAATGGTTTTGCCGATTATATATAGATAGAGTGCTGCAGTGATATATAAAAGGGCACCCAATATAAAAGTAATAAGGGTGTCAGCTGACGGGTACTCACACTACCATGCACATCCTGTGTATTCACCACTGATCCTGAGGATTGATTGTAGAGTTTCAGTCCTGAGATCTTGGGCGATTGTATTTCACTGTTAGGCAGTCGAGAATTGAAGAGCTTCTGCAGGGGCACAGTAACTAGGCCATAACCTCTGCGTGTTGTAAAGTACTAAAATAAGGAGTCTCTCTTGATCCGGATCTGAAGACTGTCAGGGTGTTCTGCAGGTTTCCACACTGCTCAGGTAATTGTTGAGGCTGTGGGGCCACATGGGGTGTAAAAAGGGAATCCTTGTTGTCTCCTAATATATTACCCTTAGGGAGAAGGTGTCACAGAGCTTCACAAATACATGACCACGATGGGCTCGGCCTGCTCCAGCCCTCAAAATTCAGTTTGTTTTATTTTCTTCCCACTGCATCATAACACAGCCATCAGCCAATCACAGATTGCATGTACATTTATTCTCAGAATCTTGCACATAATCAGCAGGAGCTGGTGCCTCAGAAAATGTGCATATATAGAAAATGATGTGCATATATAGAAAATGGTGGTGAAAAGTTGCTTCAATTTGTGTGCTCTATCTGAATATGATTTTGACTTTAGTGGTCCTTTCAATTGCAAACATACGTGGAGACACATCCTTTTTGTTACAGCATTATTTGTTTTTGCCATTTTATTTATTTTTTTCTAGTGTTTTACCTGTTGAATATTTGAGACTTTTTAACATATTGCTAAACAGTTAAGAACAGGGTTTCTTTAAACTACAGGTCGCGACTTGTGCTTTGTGTGTTGTAGGATAGTCTGTGTATATTAGAGTGTGTGTGGTGTGTGTGTTGAATGAGGGTGTTGTGTGGTGTGTGGGTGTGTGTGTGTGTATATGAGAGTGTGTGTGTGTTATATGAGAGTGTTGGGTGTGAGTGTGTTATATGAGAGTGTGTGGTGTGTGTGTGTGTGTTGTATGAGAGTGTGTGTGGTGTGTGTGTGTGTGTTATATGAGAGTGTGTGTGGTGTGTGTTATATGAGAGTGTGTGTGGTGTGTGTGTTATATGAGTGTGTGTGTGTGTTATTTGAGAGTGTGTGTGGTGTGTGTTATATGAGAGTGTGTGTAGTGTGTGTGTGTGTGTTATATGAGAGTGTGTGTGTGGGTGTGTGTTATATGAGAGTGTGTGTGGTGTGTGTTATATGAGAGTGTGGTGGTGTGTGTGTAGTGTGTGTGTGTGTGTGTTATATGAGAGTGTGTGTGTGTGTGTTATATGAGAGTGTGTGTGGTGTGTGTTATATGAGAGTGTGTGTGGTGTGTGTGTGTGTGTGTGTGTGTTATATGAGAGTGTGTGTGGTGTGTGTTATATGAGAGTGTGGGGTGTGAGTGTGTTATTTGAGAATGTGTATGGTGTGTGTGTGTGTTATATTAAAGTGTGTTGTGTGTGTGTTATATCAGTGTGTGTGGTGGTGTGTGTTCCATAAACGTGAGTGTTACTACCTTTAACAATTCTCTTAAAGGGGGCGATTTATCAAGCATACCGCGCCACTTTAGAAGTGGTGAAAGGTTAGGAATGACTGATTACCGCTGTTTTGTTAAATACGGCGTGCAGGTTCTCTTGTGAGACCTGGAGTCGTATGGGGTCGACAGTAGAGATGGCGGAATGTTTCGCAACATTCGAAAAACGGACAAAATTTTAACACATTCGTTCAATCGAATCGAATTTCGAAATGTTTACATAACATTCTAACAATTCGATTTTAAAATGTTCGGGTTTCGAATTTTACGATTACATTCGAAATATTCTTTTTGAAAAATTCGAATTTAGATTGTAATAGTATTTCTAATGCTTTTTCTTTAAATGTAATATTCGAATTATGCAATATTCGAATTCGAAAAATTCGAATTTAGATTGTATAGTATTTCTAATTGCTTTTTCTTTAAATGTAATATTTCGAATTATGCAATACAGTATTCGAATTCGAAAAATTCGAATTTATATTGTAATAGTATTTCTAATGCTTTTTCTTTAAATGTAATATTTTGAATTATTCAATATTCGAATTCGAAAAATTCGAATTTAGATTGTAATAGTATTTCTAATGCTTTTTCTTTAAATGTAATATTCGATTATGCTATATTCGAATTCGAAAAATTCGAATTTAGATTGTAATAGTATTTCTAATGCTTTCTTTAAATGTAATATTCGAATTATGCAATATTCTATATGGAAACATTCAAAATGATATATTTGTATCTATTATGTATCAATTTACTAGATTCCTGCCCTACCACATGAACTATTGAACTTCTGAATAGTATTGGTTAAATAGAATGTTAAATTCGAAATTTCGAATGTGGACATTTGATATAATTATAAACATTCAAATTCGAAAGTGACCATTCGAAAACTGTAAATAACATTCGATTTTCGAATTTTTAAGAATATTCGTTCTTATCGATATTCGGATTTAGAATTAGAATTTCGGTAATAACATTCGTTCTACATTCGAAATTCGAAAATTTACACATCATCGCTCCATCCCTAGTCGACAGGCTTGCGAAGCCTTTGATAAATCGACCTCACTGTGTGAATACAATTGTGACTAAAGTACACACTCATTTTAGACACTTTTGCCAAATAATTGCAGGCTCTCTTGTATATTACTATCACCCATTTTTAGACCAAGCATATACAAAAATGGTCACAAAGGTATGTGGTTTCATGGCACTTGGCCTTGGGAAAAAAAGTTTGAAGAACCCTGTTTAGAAAATGTAACATTTCTTATTATATGTATATTGTACAAATGTATCATTTTGTAGAAGATGTAGGTACATATACAATAGCAATGCCCTCAGTGTGGTGAGAGGATGGATAAGTTCCAGAGTGAATCAAGTTGTAAAGCTGTTCAGCTTTTAAATAAAGCAATTACTTTGCGTTGTTAGCCGGTCAGCCTTTACAAGTAATGAATGAGTCTCTTTAGGGACTCTGAAAATAAACACAGGCTTCAAGAAAACACAGATGAAGCTTCATAGATTAGCTAGGCAATGAAAACAGAGTGGACGTGTGTCCCCTTGTCACAGTTGAGGTTTCTCAAGGTCATAGTCAGCTTAGCTATAAATGAGCAGACGATCTGTAAAAAGCTTTAAAGTTGAATGTCAACTTCTCATGAATCAGTGCCTGGTTTTTAAAAAAACGATATAAAAACAGGGGCACTTTCTTTTATTGAAAGTTTACATTGCACCGGATTTTAAAATACTTACCTTTCTTCTCCTGAAACACCCGGATCGCCGATCCACGCCTGCAGCTCCTCTATACTTCATCAGCAATGACAAAGTCGTCTCTCTCCAATCACGGCTTCCCCTCCAGGAGCGTCATCTGGTGAGGCCACGCTGTGATTGGAGGAAAAATAAACTTATTTTGTGCCAGCAGTAACCCGACTAGAGCAAAAATCGGAACTTTCAATATCGTGTGCGTGTTTTGTATTCCCCCATAGAAATCATTAGCGCTAACCTGACATATTCAAAATGTTCTTTAACATTGTTTGGTTGTAATATGCACATACCTGATCTCATACTGTAAAATGTGCATACATTATCACATATTGTAAAATGTGCATACCAGCGGCATCGCATACTGTAAAATGCGCTTACATGATCACATACTGTATAATGTGCATTCATGATCGCATACTGAAAAATGTGCATACATGATCACATACTGTAAAATGCGCATTACATGATTGCATACTGTAAAAGTGCATACATGATCACATACTATAAAATGCGCCACATGATCGTGTACTGTAAAATGTGCATACATTATCACATACTATAAAATGCGCACATGATCGTGTACTGTAAAATATGCATACATTATCGCGTACTGTAAAATGTGCATGCATGATCGCATACTATAAAAATGTGCATACATGATCACATACTGTAAAATGCGCATACATGATCACATACTGTAAAATGCGACATACATGATCGCTCATTACTGTAAATGTGCATACATGATCACATACTGTAAAATGCACATACATGATTGCATACTGTAAAATGCGCATACATGAATGCATACTGTAAAATGTCCATACATGATTGCATAATGTAAAATGTGCAATACATGATCACATACTGTAAAATGCGCATACATGATCGCTGATACTGTAAAATGTGCATACATGATCACATACTGTAAAATGCACATACAAGATTGCATACTATCAAATTGCGCATACATGATCACATACTGTAAAATGCACATACATGATCGCATACTGTAAAATGTTGCATACATGATCACATACTGTAAAATGCGCATACATGATCGCATACTGTAAAATGTGCATACATGATCACATACTGTAAAATGCACATACATGATTGCATACTATCAAATGGCGCATACATGATCACATACTGTAAAATGCGCATACATGATCGCATACTGTAAAATGTGCAACATGATCACATACTGTAAAATGCACATACATGACTGCATACTGTAAAATGCGCATACATGAATGCGATACTGTAAAATGTCCATACATGATTGCATACTGTAAAATGTGCATACATGATCACATACTGTAAAATGCGCATACATGATCGCATACTGTAAAATGTGCATACATGATCACATACTGTAAAATGCGCATACATGATCGCATACTGTAAAATGTGCATACATGATCACATACTGTAAAATGCGCATACATGATCGCATACTGTAAAATGTGCATACATGATCACATACTGTAAAATGCACATACATGATTGCATACTGTAAAATGCGCATACATGAATGCATACTGGTAAAATGTCCTATACATGATCGCATACTGTAAAATGCACATACATGATTGCATACTATCAAATGCGCTTACCCCGATCACATACTGTCAAAAGCATATACATGATCTCATACTGTAAAATGTGCATACATGAACCCATACTGTAAAATGTGCATACATGATCACATACTGTAAAATGCACATACATGATTGCATACTGTAAAATGCGCATACATGAATGCATACTGTAAAATGTCCATTACATGATCGCATACTGTAAAATGCACATACATGATTGCATACTATCAAATGCGCATACCCGATCACATACTGTCAAAAGCATATACATGATCACATACTGTAAAATGTGCATACATGAACCCATACTGTAAAATGCACTTATCTGACATGCATGTATAAATATTGCATAAATATGATTTAACATGTTTTCATCTACCTAACTGCAAAGGGCTACAATGCACTTAGCAATGTATCTTTATGTAAGTCTATACACCCGAGATCTCATATCTTTGAGCTCTTATAACTTTTATGTGCAATATTTTTTAAATAATAAATTAGATTGTGTTATTATGAGTGTAAGTGTGCTTTGTAATGTATTTTTGATGTGTTTTGTGACACTTTTTATTTTTGGAAAACAGTTAACCACTTCTCTGAGATCGGGGTAATGATTTCAGCATAAACCTGTAATATCAGCGCAATTAAAAAGGAGCCAAAACCTTGTGAAATTGTAAAATGTGCATACATGAACGCACACTGTAAAATGCGCTTACATGATCACATACTGTAAAATGTGCATACATGATCACATACTGTAAAATGCGCATACATGATCACATACTGTAAAATGTGCATACATGATCACATACTGTAAAATGCGCATACATGATCACATACTGTAAAATGCGCTTACATGATCACATACTGAAAAATGTGCATGCATGATCACATACTGTAAAATGCGCATACATGACGCAATACTGTAAAATGCGCATACATGATCACATACTGTAAAATGTGCATACATGATCACATACTGTAAAATGTGCATACATGATCACATACTGAAAAATGTGCAGGCATGATCACATACTGTAAAATGCGCATACATGATCACATACTGTAAAATGTGCATACATGATCACATACTGTAAAATGCACATACATGATCGCATACTGTAAAATGTGCATTACATGAATGCATACTGTAAAATGTGCATGCATGATCACATACTGTAAAATGCGCATACATGATCGCATACTGTAAAATGCACATACATGATCACATACTGTAAAATGTGCATACATGATCACATACTGTAAAATGCACATACATGATTGCATACTGTAAAATGTGCATACATGAATGCATACTGTAAAATGTGCATACATGATCACATACTGAAAAATGTGCATGCATGATCACATACTGTAAAATGCGCATATATGATCATATACTGTAAAATGTGCATACATGATCACATACTGTAAAATACGCATACATGATTGCATACTGTCAAATGCGTATATCCGATCACATACTGTCAATTGCGTATACATGATCGCATACTGTAAAATGTGCATACATGATCACATACTGTAAAATGCGCATACATAATCCCATACTGTAAAATGCGTATACATGATCCCATACTGTAAAATGTGCATACATGATCGCATACTGTAAAATGCGCATACATGCTCGCATACTGTAAAATGCGCATACATGCTCACATACTGTAAAATGCGCATACATGATCACATACTGTAAAATGCGCATACATGATCACATACTGTAAAATGCGCATACATGATCCTATACTGTAAAATGTGCATACATGATCGCATACTGTAAAATGCGCATACATGATCGCATACTGTAAAATGTGCATACATGATCGCATACTGTAAAATGCGCATACATGATCACATACTGTAAAATGTGCATACATGATCACATACTGTAAAATGTGCATACATGATCCTATACTGTAAAATGTGCATACATGATCACATACTGTAAAATGTGCATACATGATCACATACTGTAAAATGTGCATACATGCTTGCATACTGTAAAATGCGCATACATGATCACATACTGTCAAATGCATATACATGATCACATACTGTAAAATGTGCATACATGATCACATACTGTAAAATGTGCATACATGCTTGCATACTGTAAAATGCGCATACATGATCACATACTGTCAAATGCATATACATGATCGCATACTGTAAAATGTGCATACATGATCATATACTGTAAAATGCGCATACATGATCACATACTGTAAAATGTGCATACATGATCCTATACTGTAAAATGTGCATACATGATCACATACTGTAAAATGTGCATACATGATCGCATACTGTAAAATGTGCATACATGATCCTATACTGTAAAATGTGCATACATGATCACATACTTTAAAATGTGCATACATGATCACATACTGTAAAATGTGCATACATGATCACATACTATAAAATGTGCATACATGATCACATACTATAAAATGTGCATACATGATCACATACTGTAAAATGTGCATACATGATCGCATACTGTAAAATGTGCATACATGATCACATACTGTAAAATGTGCATAAATGATCACATACTGTAAAATGTGCATACATGATCGCATACTGTAAAATGTGCATACATGATCACATACTGTAAAATGTGCATACATGATCCTATACTGTAAAATGTGCATACATGATCACAGTACTGTAAAATGCGCATACATGATCGCATACTATAAAATGCGCATACATGATCACATACTGTAAAATGCGCATACATGAACCCATACTGTAAAATGTGCTTACCTGACATGAATGTATAAATATTGCATAAATATGAATTAACATATTTCCATCTACCTAACTGCAAAGGGCTACAATGCACTTAGCAATGTATCTTTATGTAAGTCTATACACCCGAGATCTCATATCTTTGAGCTCTTATAACTTTTATGTGCAATATTTTTTTAAATTATTTTTATTAGATTGTGTTATTATGAGTGTAAGTGTGCGTTGTAATGTATTTTTGATGTGTTTTGTGACATTTTTTTTCCCCTGAAAACAGTTAAGCACAGCTCTGAGATCGGGGTAATGATTCCAGCATAAACCTGTAATATCAGCGCAATTAAAAATGAGCGAAAAACCCTCGCGAAATTGTTTGTGCTCCACTTGTAATCTAACCCTTACTGTTTTATGTCAATTTGTCCCTTTTTTGTGATCAGTAAGATAAGGTGAATAACCAAGTTTAAAGGGACAATAAAGTCAAAATTAAACTTAAATTGATTGGATGAGCATGACATTTTTTTTAAAAAATTACAATTTACCTTATTATCAGTTCCTCTTAGTTCTCTTGTTGTCCTTTGTTAAAGAGTAATCCTAGGTGAGCTCAGGAGCGTGGACGTGTCTTAAGCCATCTGGCAGCAGTGTTTGCAAAATTGTTTGTAGCAGTGTTATACATAGTTACAAACACTGCTGCCAAAGACTGTTAAAGACAC